>NW_020837955.1:20332256-20626153 GCF_003676395.1 Aethalodelphis obliquidens
ACACCATATTAACAAACTGAAGAATAAAAACCATACGATCATCTCAACAGGTGCAGAAAAAGCTTTTGACAAAATTCAACACCATTTGTGATAAAAACTCTCCAGAAAGTGGGCATAGAGGGAACCTACCTCAACATAATAAAGGCCATATACAACAAACCCACAGCAAACATCATTCTCCATGGTGAAAAACTGAAAGCATTTCCTCTAAGATCAGGAACAAGACAAGGATGTCCACTCTCGCCACTATTATTCAACATAGTTTTGGAAGTCCTAGCCACGGCGATCAGAGAAGAAAAAGAAATAAAAGGAATACAAACTGGAAAAGAAGTAAAACTGTCACTGCGTGCAGATGACATGACACTATACATAGACGATCCTAAAGATGCCACCAGAAAACTACTAGAGCTAATCAATGAATTTGGTAAAGTTGCAGGATGCAGAATTAATGCACAGAAATTTCTTGCATTCCTATACACTAATGATGAAAAATCTGAAGGAGAAATTAAGGAAACACTCTCATTTACCACTGCAACAAAAAGAATAAATTATCTAGGAATAAAATTAAAAAATTAGCAGCATTCCAAGGAAAAGGAAACTATGATACATAACGAGGAGAAAAATCAACTGAAGCAGGAACTTACCTGGTGGTCCAATGGTAAAGAATACACCTTGCAATGCAGGGGACACGGTTTTGATCCCTGGTCAGGGAATTACAATCCCACATGTCATGGGGCAACTAAGCCCACGTGCCACAACTACTGAGCAGGCACGCCTCAACTACAGCCCACGTGCCACAAACTACAGAGCCCACGCGCCCTGGAGACTGCGTGCCACAACTAGAGAAGCCTGTGCACCACAACGAAGAGCCCGCACACCTCAATGAAAGATCCCGCATATCTCAATGAAGATCCCTGGTGCCTCAACTAAGACCTGATGCAGCCAAAAATAAATAAAATAAATAATGAATAAATCTTTTTAAAAAAATCAACGGAGGCAAACCCACAAATGACACAGATGATAGAATACTCAAAGACACTAAGTTATTATAACTGGACAAAATTCAATATATAATATGCAATTCAAATAATATATCATTCAATATATAATTGATAATTGAATGTATTTCATATGTTCAAAAAACTAGAAGACTGAGAATGTTAAGTACAGAATCTTTTTAAAAGACCCAACTCAAACATCTAGAAGTGACAACTTTTTAAAAGACCCAACTCAAACATCTAGAAGTGACAACTACAATCTGAGATGAGAAATAACACTGAATAGATTAATGACAGATTAGACTTTAAAGAAAACATTAGTAGCTTGAAGACATAGCAATAGAAAC
Source organism: Aethalodelphis obliquidens (assembly GCF_003676395.1). Lineage (NCBI taxonomy): Eukaryota > Metazoa > Chordata > Mammalia > Artiodactyla > Delphinidae > Aethalodelphis > Aethalodelphis obliquidens. The sequence goes on from NW_020837955.1 coordinate 20,333,602, forward strand.
TATCCAAATTAGATCAGTGACCTGTGCAACAGTTTCAAGTGTATTCTGATTTCTAATATATGCATAATTGGAGTCCACAAAAGAAAAGAGAAAGTGAGAAGACAGAAAAATTATTTAAAGAAATAGTGGAGGGGGGGGAACAAAAAAAAAAACAAAGAAATAGTGGGGGAAATTTTCCAAACTTAATGAAAATTATAAATCTACAGGTCCAAGGAAACTCAGTAAACCCCAAGCACACAAAACAAGAAAACTACACCAAGGCATATATTTAAGTAATAATCAAATTACTTAAAAGGAGTGATAAAGAGAAAATATTAAAGAAGCAGCTAAAGAAAGAAGACATCATATAGAGAAGAAAAAAACAAGAGAAGAAGAAAAAAACAAATTCCTCATCTGAAGCAGTGAAGCCAGAGAAAAGTGGAGAAACACCTTCAAAGAACTGAAAGAAAATAAGTGTCAACCTAGAATTCTTTCCCTGACAAAAACATCTTTCAGAAATAAAGACTTCTTCAGATGTACAAAAGCTGAAAGAATTCATCACCAGCAGACTCTAAAAGAAATTTTAAACGAAGTCCTTCAGGTAAGAGGAAAACAATACCAGATGGAAATCAATCCACACAAAGGAATGGGTAACTATAAAAGATTTTTCCCTACTATTAAGTCTTTCTAAAAGATAACTGTTTGAAGCAAAAGTAACAGTAATATATTGTTAGGTTTATAACATATATAGAACTAAAATATGTGACAGTAATAACCCAAAGGTGTGTAAGAAGAGAACAGAAGTATACTACTTTAAGACTCCTATAGTACACATGAAGTAGTGTACCACTTGAAAGCAGACTGTGATAAGGTAAAGATGCATACTATACACCTTAAAGCAATCACCACAGTAACAAAGTTATAGCTAATAAGGCAACAAAAGAGATAAAATGGAAACAAGAAATAATCAACCCAAAACATGAGGTAAAAAGAGAAACGGGAAACAAAGCAAACAAAAAAATAGCAAGGTGGTAGAATTTTACTCAACCATATTTTTAAAATTACATTGTTTAAATATCTACCCCAATCAAAAAAACAAACAAAAAAAAGCTGTAGGACCTAAATATAAGACATGACACCACAAAGCTCCCAGAAAAGAACATAGGCAAAACATTCTCTGACATAAATTGTACCAATGTTTTCTTAGGTCAGTCTCGAAGGCAATAAAAATAAAAGCAAAAATAAACAAGTGGGACCCAATCAAACTTACAAGCTTTTGAAAAGCAAAGGAAATCATAAAATGAAAAGACAACCTACAGACTGGGAGAAAATATTTGCAAATGACGCAACCAACAAGGCCTTAATTTCCAAAGTATATAAGCAGCTCATACAACTCAATAACAACAACAAAAATAACCCAATCAAAATATAGGTGGAAGACCTAAACAGACATTTCTTCAAAGAAAACATACAGATGGTCGATAGGCACATGAAAAGATGCTCAACATCGCTAATTATTAGAAAAATGCAAATCAAAACTACAATGAGGTATCACCTCACACCGGTCAGAATGGCCATCATTTAGAAGTCAACAAATAACAAATACTGGAGAGGGTGTGGAAAAAAGGGAACCCTCATACACTGTTGGTGGGAATGTAAACTGGTGCAACCAGTATGGAAAACAGTATGGAGGTTCCTTAGAAAAACTAAATCTAGGACTTCCCTGGTGGCACAGTGGTTAAGAATCCGCCTGCCAATGCAGGGACATGGGTTCGAGCCCTAGTCCGGGAAGATCCCACATGCCACGGATCAACTGATCCCATGCGCCACAAGTACTGAGCCTGCGCTCTAGAGTCCGTGAGCCACACTACTGAGCCCACGTGCCACAACTACTGAAGCCCACTCACCTAGAGCCCATGCTCTGCAACAAAAACAAGCCACCGCAGTGAGAAGCCTGCGCACTGCAACGAAGAGTAGCCCCCACTCGCTGCAACAACAGAAAGCCTGGGTGCAGCAACAAAGACCCAATGCAGCCAAAAATAAATAAATAAATTTATATTAAAAAAACCCAACAACACGAAAAATAGGGAATTCCCTGGTGGTCCAGTGGTTGGGACTCCACGCTTTCAATGACAAGGGCACAGGTTCAATTCCCTGTCGGAGAGCTAGGATCATGCATGTCACACGGTGTGGCCAAAAAATAAATAAAGTGGTTCACATAAGTTAATAAATAAATAAATAAAGTCTGTCCTCCATCCTGAGGTTTTAAAAAAAACCAGAAAACTAAAAATAGAGTTGCCATATGATCCAGCAATCCCACTCCTGGGCATATATCCAGAGAAAACTGTAATTCAAAAAGATACATGCACCTCAATGTTCATAGCAGCACTATTTACAACAGCTAAGACAAGGAAGCAATGTAAATGTCCATTGACAGATGACTAGATAAACAAAATGTTGCATATATATACACAATAGGATACTAGCCATAAAAAAATGAAATAATGCCATGTGCAGCAACATGGATGGACCTGGAGATTATCATACTAAATGAAGTAAGTCAGAAAGAGAAAGACAAACACCATATGATATCACTAATATGTGGAATCTAAAATATGATACAAATATGATACAAACAGAAACAGACTCACAGACATAGAAAACAAACTTGAGGTTACCGGAAAGGGGATGGGGGCAGAATAACTTAGAAGTTTGGGATTAGCAGATATAAGCTACTATATATAAAATAGGTAAACAACAAGGTCCTACTGTATAGCATAGGGAACTATATTCAATATCCCATAATAAACCATAATTGAAAAGATGAAAAAGAAAAAATATATATATTTATATATATATAAAACAATCATTTTGCTATACATCAGAAACCGACACAACACTATAAATCAACTATACTCTAATAAAAAAAATTTTTTATTAAGTTGGCATGGTTACATTAACATTAGACAAAGTATACTTCAGATCAAACAATATTACCAGGTTTAAGGAAGCCCATTTCTTAATGATAAACAGGTCAATTTATCAAGAAGACATAATAATCATAAATGCTTATGTACATCTAATAACAGAGCTTCAAAATACATGAAGCAAAAACTTGTAGAACTGCAAGGAGGAAGTGACAAAACCACAATTATAGCTGGAGATTTCAGTAATATTTCAATAACTGATAGAACAAGTGGACAAGATGTCTGTTAAGGATAGAAAAGACTTGACCAACATTATCATCCAACTTGACCTAACTGACATTCATAAAACAGTCCACCCAACAACCACAGAATACACATTCTTTTCAAGTGCACATGGAACATTTACCAAAATAGATCATGTTCTGGGCCATAAAACAAGTCTCAATAAATTGAAATTGAAAAAGAATCAAGTCTTACAAAGTATGTTCACTGGCCACAATGAAATTAAATTAGCAATAAATACAGAAAGATACCTGGAAAATCCCCAAATATCTGCAAATAAATGAACACACTTCTATATAACCCAAGGGTCAAAGAAGAAATCAAAGGAGAAATTAGAAATTATTTTGAACTGACTCAAAATGAAAATACAACATTATTAAAATTTGTGAGGACTTTCCCTGGTGCACAGTGTTTAAGAATCCACCTGCCAATGGAGGGGACATGGGCTCGAACCCCGGTCCGGGAAGAGCCCACATGCCAAGGAGCAACTAAGCCCATGCGCCACAACTACTGAGCCTGTGCTCTAGAACCCACAAGCCACAACTACTGAGCCCGCACACCAGAACTACTGAAGCCCATGCTCCTGGAGTCTGTGCTCCACAACAAGAGAAGCCACGGCAATGAGAAGCCTGCGCACCACAATGAAGAGTAGCCCCCTCTCGCCACAACTAGAGAAAGCCCCTGCACAGCAACGAAAACCCAACACAGCCAAAAAAAATTTTCTTTAGTTACAAATAAAATTTGTGGGCTTCCCTGGTGGCGCAATGGTTGAGAGTCCACCTGCCGATGCAGGGGACGCGGGTTCATGCCTCATTCCGGGAAGATCCCACATGCCGCAGAGTGGCTAGGCCCGTGAGCCATGGCCGCTGAGCCTGTGCGTCCGGAGCCTGTGCTCCGCAACGGGAGAGGCCACAACAGTGAGAGGCCCGCGTACCACCCCAGAAAAAAATTAAAATAAAATAAAATAAAATTTGTGAGAATGGAATCAAAACAGTTCACTAAAAACATCAACTAAACACAAAAGGCGGCAATAATGGAGGAACAAAAAGGGTTTAAGTCATTCAGAAAACAAATAGCAAAATGGCAAAAATAAGTCCTTCCTCATTAGTAATTACTTTGAAGGCAAAGTTTCACAGAAAGGATTAAAAAGACATGATCTGGGACTTCCCTGGTGGTGCAGTGGTTGAGAATCTGCCTGCCAATGCAGGGGACGCGGGTTTGAGCCCTGGTCCAGGAAGATCCCACATGCCGCGGAGCAGCTGAGCCCCTGGGCCACAGCTACTGAGCCTGTGCTCTGGAGCCCACGATCCGCAACTACTGAAGCCTGTGTGCCTGGAGCCCGTACTCTGCACCAGGAGAGGCCACCACAGTGAGAAGCCTGCACACAGCAACAAAGACCCAGCACAGCCCAAAATAATAAATAAATACATTTATTAAAACTAATATTGATAATGATATAGAGGTCTTGAACAAGTATAAACTAACTAAACCTAGGAGACACATATAGACCACTCCACCCAACAACAGAATATACATTCTTCTCAAGTGCACATGGAACATTACCCAGGATAGACCATATGTTCAACCATAAAGTAAGTCTTAATAAATGTTTAGGGACTTCCCTGGTGGCGCAGTGGTTAAGAATCCACCTGCCAATGCAGGGGACATGGGTTCGAGCCCTGGTCTGGGAAGATCCCACATGCTGTGGAGCAACTAAGCCCATGTGCCACAACTACTGAGCCTGCACTCTAGAGCCCACAAGCCACAACTACTGAGCCCGCGTGCCACAACTACTGAAGCCTGCGCACCTAGAGCCCGTGCTGCACAACAAGAGAAGCCACCGTAATGAGAAGCCTGCGCGCTGCAACGAAGAGTAGCCCCTGCTCTCTGCAACTAGAGAAAGCCCACGCGCAGCAACGAAGACCCAATGCAGCCAAAAATAAATAAATAAATTTATTAATGTTTAAAAAATTGAAATCATACAAAGTATCTTCTTCTATCATAATGGAATAAAGCTAGAAGTCAATAAGATAAGGAAAACTACAAAATTCACAAATATGTGGAAGTTAATCAGCACACTCTTTAACAACCAACAGGGTCAAGTAAGAAATCACAAGGAAAACCAGAAAATAGTTAAGAGACAAAAGAAAACAAAAACACAAAACACCAAAAACTTATGAGATACAGGGAAGGCCGTATGTACTCAGAGGAAAATTTACAGCTGTAAATGCCTTCATTAAAAAAGAAGAAACATCTCAAATCAATAACCTAACTTTATACCTGGAGGAACTAGAATGGCAAGAAAAAGATGAACAAACTAAGCCCAAGCCCAGCAGAAGGAAGGTAATAACAACAATTAGGGAAGAAATAAATAAAATAGAGAATAAATAAACACAGAATCAATGAAACCAAACGTTCATTCTTTGAAATGACCAACAAAATTGACAAACCTTAACTACAATGACTAGGAAACTGAGATAAGATGCAAGTAACTAGAATCAGATGAAAGCAGGGAAATTATTACTGATCACATAGAAATAAAAATCAAATCCAACAATATTTTAAAAGAATAATACAATCAAGTGGAGTCAATCCCAGGAATGCAGAGATGATTTAACATGCTAAAATCAGTCAACGTATTAGCTGACTTAAAAAAAAAAAAAAAGGAAGAAGAAAAACTGTATGATCATCTCAATAGATATAGAAAAAGTATAAGACAAAATTCGACATGCTTTCCTGATAAAAACTCTCAGCAAACTACTTATAAAGGTAACTTCCTTAGTATGATAAAGTGCATCTACCAAAAACCTACAGGTAACATCATACTAAAAAGGTGAAAGACTGAATATTTTCCCCCTAAAATCAGGAAAAAAGAGATGTACAGTCTCACCACTTCTACTCAAAATTGTACTGGAGGTTCTATCCTAGCCAGTACCATCAGGCACCTCTCAGCATATACAAAAATTAATTCAAAATGCACTGTAGGCCTAAATGTAAAATCTAAGACTATAAAACTTCTAGGAGAAAACATAAGAGAAAGTCTTTGTGAGCTTTGGGTTAGTCAAAATTTCCTAGTTCCAAAACCTAAAGCACAATGGATAAAAGAAAAAACTTGATAAATTAGATTCCATCAAAATTTAAAACTTCTGCTCTTCAGAAGACACCAATAAGAGGAAGAAAAAACAAGCGACAACAGAAGAGACAAATTCTCAGCCTCATGGAGCCTACATCTTAGTGGAGGAGTAAGACAGTAACCAAACACACTGTGTCAGGTAGTGGTAAGTGGTATATGGTATAGGTAAAACAAATAAGGTGAAGAGATAAAGAATGACAATGATAATATTGTAGGAAAACCTTGGAAGGTACCTATAAGGAAACAATTTTTGTTCAGAGACCTCAGTAAAGTGAGGGGATGATAGATAAAATAAAACAATAAATCAACTTACTACTAGGTTGGCATTACAAGTCATGTTAATCTGTTTTGCACATTATGGTTTATATGGTTTTGCACATTATGGTATACGAGTGATGTAAAAACATTTAAAATATTTTACTCCCTTAGGAAGTTTAAATATTGTCTCTTCAACCTTGTTTGTATACTCAACTTGTCCCTTTTCATGGCTAACAGAGGAATATAAACAAAACAAAATTGTATTTTCACATTATGTTTCCATTAAAATGTTTTCTATCACTCTTTGGGAGGAAAAGCGGAGGAGATAAGCTACAGTCTGAGGGAAAATATTTGCAAATCACACGTCTGATAAAACAACATGTATCCAGAACATATACGAACTCTCAAAGCACAAGACAAAGAATCCAATTGTTAAAATATGGGCAAAGTGTTTGAGTAGACATTTCATCAAAAAAGATATATAGATGGCAAATAAACACATGAAATGATACTCAACATCATTTATCAGCAGGGAAATGCAAATTACAACCATAATGAGATTCTACTACATGCCTATTAGAATATTTAAAATTAAAAAGTCTGACCGAAGAACTAAGATCCCGTGTGCCGTGAGGTGCAGCCAAAAAAAAAAAAAAAAAGACTGACCATGCCAAATTTGATGAGGATAAAGAGCAACTAGAACTCCAATACACTGCTGGTGAGAATATAAAAATGGTACAAGCACTTTGGAAAACAATTTGCCATTTCGGTTTTGTTTTTTTTTAATGCGCTGCTGGTCTTGCAGGATCTCAGTTTCCTGACCAGGGATTCAACCAGACCCATGAAGTTAAAGCCCGGAATCCTAACCATTAGGCCACCAGGGAACTCCCACCATTTCTTTAAAAGTTAAACGTAACATCTACTCTATGTCCCAATCTTTCTACTCCCAAGTAATTGTCCAAGAGAAATGAAAGCATATATCCATATAAAGACTTGCACATGAATATTCAGAACAGCTTTGTGTGTCATAGTCAGAAACTGAAAACAACCCAAATGTCTATGAACAGGTGAATGGATACATGTTGTGTCATATCCATACAATGGAATATGATTATGCAATAAAAAGGAATGAACTATTGATATACAACAAGAATAAATCTCAAAATTATGCTGAGTGACAGAAGACAAAAAAATGAGTGCACACTACATGATTTTGTTTACATAAAATTCTAGAAAATGTCAACTAAGCTACCGTGACAGAAAGCAGATCAGCGGTTGCCTAGAGTGGAGGCGTGAGGTGGGGAGGGGCCCAAGGAAACTTTGGGGTGTGATATGTTCATTACCTCAATTATGGTGACTGTTTCATGGTTATGTACATATGTCAAACTTATTGTACCTTCTAAATATATAGTTTGTTGTATGTATTTATACCTCAATAAAACTGTTTTTTAAAAGTCAGGCTTTTCTTTCCCTCTTTCCTTACAAATTAGAGATAGTAATTACACTAAAAAAAAGATTTCCCCCATATATTTTAACTTCTTTTTGTATTACTTTCTTCAAATTATTTGTAGGAAAAATTCAAAGCACTTTCTTGGATCATTCATGAACTAAACAGAATACATTTTATTTTAAAAATTCAAGTTACAGAGTCTCAGCAAAGATAACACAAGATTTTATTCTGCTAAAAATGTAAACATAAATGATTAAATAACCATATTATCACTAATATGAAATAAAATTTGCCATGAAGTCTATATAAGTTATGTGAAGGTACAGGGGTGAGATTTTCTTAAATCATCATCTTCAAAAAGTTCCTTATTTGGTTTTCCTATGATCTTATCTAACACATGTTAGCATTACTATGACAGACTTTTGGACTCTATTGACAGAGTCAGTCTATCTAATGTTTATTTTTTACAGTGACAGTAAAATTATAGACATTATCATCTGGCAAAAAAAAAAAATGTTCCAGTAAGTAGGTAAACGTTTTATTTGTCACCTGTTTACAGTGTCAAGCTTAAGAGTAGTTTTTTCAGTAAGGTACAGCAGTGACTAATGCTGAATAAAAAGCTCAAATTTTAATTCCTTCCAAGCAATAGTGGTACAGTTTATATTGAAACAGTCCTTTGTTTCAATATAAAATATCCAGCCTGCAAAGTAGTTGTATCTGGAGAGTAACAACTGAAATGAACTCTCAGGCATTTAAAATATTTTAGTTTCACACTTTAAAAATATTTCATAGGCAAAACATACATAGTTCCCTTCACCACTAACATCATCCTCCCCCAAAGAAAGGGAAACCAGCTGCCCCAAAAGCTTCAGGTAACTTCTGAAAACAGGAAGCAAAGAGTAACTGAAACTGCAGAGTAAGCCTGGTGAGCAATCTGCAGCCTGGTTAGCAAGGCCGTTTTAATGTCTCTTTCAGGTCATGTCAGTAGCTCACTTAGAAAGAAGTAAGTAGCACTTAAACACAGTATGTAGCACAGGTCCATCAGGCAAAGTGTTTTACACACATGGCAGTTTGAACCAAATATTCATCTTTCAATGGGATTAGTGTGTCACTATAGATAATAGGGTAATGATAACAGTTAAGTAAATATGAACACTCAGTGTTTTACTAAACTTCACTGGAATTTATCTTGTGTTTGAAATACAAAACTAGGAATTTATAAGTTTTATAATCAACCACTGTCATTCTAAGAACAATGAACACTGCTCTGAGACTTGAGTGGAAAGGATAATTTTGAATGGCTTTTTTGAATTTTCTCACCAGCTGAAATTTATTTTATTTTCATAAATACAACTTTACTTGCATATGACACTAGTCATAGTAAACTAGTTTACTTTATGGGAAGAGAAAAGTTAAAGCTGTATCGTCTATCTGTATGCCTGGTATCATTACGCATAGCCCCTGATAATCCTAATCCTTGACAGATGAGCAAGTAAAACCAAGAAAATACAGAGGTAAATTAGATGGTTATATCATTATGTTGCCATCAAGGGTCCCCTCTGTAACAAGACCACAAACCAATTTACTTACAAATACATTCCCTGGAAAACAAGGGAAGTCAGATCTAAATTTAGATTAATTTGTCTAACAATACTGCTGAAAACCTAAGTCACAGTATCTGTAGTTAATAGGGTCACCCCTAACTCAAAGAACAGCACTTTGAAATAAAATTTAGCTTTGAAAGTATTCTTGTAACCTTTGTTCCTTCTAATCATAAAATACATGAAGGAAAATAATCACATAAAATATTTTAAAATGGAGGAATATTAATTTTTCCCAAAAAGTAAGACTCCTAAAAGTGTGTTACATATAAATTGTGTTAAATGTTTCATTAACTCCTATCTTTTAGTTTATGAGGAACAGTTTTTTGTTCATTTTTCATTTCATTATTTTCATTCAGAGTTCTTTATATCATTTGCCCCAAGTTATACTATACATTTGTGTAAAAGACCAACATTCATAGTTTACACACCAAGTGATACAGATGGCTAACAAATTCCAACTAATAAAATCGCACTTACCTATCCACACATATCACTTGCTATCCTCTCACCCCATTTTGTTTTTCTTTTTTGCACATTTGCACTTCCAGACATAATGTATTTGACAGTTTGGTACTATCAAGTCCTTTTCTCTAAAATGTAAGTTTCATGAGGGTGAGACTTGTTTTGTTCGCTGCTGTATCCCCAGTTCCTTGAACTACAGACTTGATATATACAGGCAGAAATAAACTCCTAAATCTCTACACTTGGAGCGCTTTGCTTTCCAAAAGCTAAGTTCTGTATAAGCCTGAAAATGCAAGAATATTACACAAGTTCTTTTTAATGCTCTAAATGAATCTTCATGAAATCGTACTCTTGGTTCAGAAAACGAATAAGATTCTTAGCTTGATTAATGTAGTATTTTGCTAACATTTTGACACCAGGCCTTGGAACAAAAGGTTCCTTGTTCTCTGATAGAAAATAACAAAGCTGAGAAGAGATCTTGTCAAATAAGAAATGTAATACCTGTTGCCTGGACAATTTGTTTTTCCTCTTCAAGCAACAACATGCTCCAATCTCTAGTTTGAAACTGTAACTAGAAAATGTAAATTTGTTGCATACGTTCCTAAAGTTCCAAAAATATACAAAAAAAGACCCGAATTTTATGTTATCCTGAACACTTTACTGCTGCTACTCCTAGAATTCCATTACCTCTGCCATATCACACAGAATGCAATATTTGTTCTACATCTGCATGAAGGTTGCTTCCAACTGAATGTTTTGAGTAATACCAGACCTTCAACAATAACATGGTTGTTGACAAAAAGGAACAAAAGAGTATGTAAAGAAAACATTTTAAATGACTGGGCTTGAGAATATGTAGTACAGATCTCCAGTGGATGCCCGAAACTGTGGGTAGTACAGAATGCTATATAAACTGTATTTTTCCCTATACATACATACATACACATGATAAAGTTTAATTTACAAATTAGGCACATAAGAAGCACATTAACAATAACTAATAATAAAACAATTCCAACAATATGCTGTAACAAAAGTTATATGAATGTGGTCTCTCTCTCTTTCTCGAAATATCTTATGCTACTGTACTCATCCTTCTTGTGATGATGTGAGATGATAAAATGCCTACGTAATGAGATGCAGTAAGGTGAATGGCACAGGCACTGTGATACAGTGTTAGGCTACTATTGACCTTCTGACGATATGTCACAGGAGGATCAGCAGCTTTGGGCGATCCTGGATTACTGAGCCATGAGGATGTCAGTGATTGTGGATCCCAGGCAGGATGGTGCACGATTTCATCACACTACTCAGAAGAGCACACAGTCTAAAACTTATGAATGGTTTATTTCTGGAATTTTCCATTTAATATTTTCAGACTATGGTTGACTGCAGGCAACTGAAACTGTGGAAGGTGAAACTGCAGATAAAGTGGGACCACAATATGACTTTTATTTCTTCAAAACATTGCTATAATTAACTAAGCTATAATTAATTAATTATAATTAAACTATAATTTCAAAAGCATAAAGGTAACAAAGCTGAAAAGTTTTTACATTCAGCTAATATATAACACTTTGCACCTTTAGTAATCATTCTTGAATATTCTTTTAAAAAGCAGATAAAAAATTCTGCTTTATTTCAAAAAGAACTCATTCTCTTACCAATGAGCTCCTGGTTCACCATTCAATTTTGTTTTAGCTGTTATCTTTCCTCTTTCAAAATAATAAAGAGATAAAAACCAGAAAGGCAGAAATAATCACCATGGTATTTCTACTTTTTTATATATATACAATATTTATGGCATACTTCACTTATTTGGTAAAAATTCAGAGATACGCATAAGTTCAATGCCTTAGTAATGCTAACATAATAATGGCTAACATTTATTGAGTGCTCACTTGTTTTCATGTATTATTCTAAACTCTATACATATTTTATCTAATTAACTTCTCACAACAACCATATGAATTAGGTACAATTATCTTAATTGTACAAAGAAGAAAACGGCATAGAGAAGTTAAATAATTTGACCAGGATCACAGGATTATACTTGTAGTGAAGAGTGCAGATTCTGGAGCCATTCTGTCTGGGTTCAAAACCTGGCTCCGACACTAATTTAGCTCTATGTTTGAGCAAATTATACAATCACTTCAGTTTCTTCAACTCCAAAACGGTCAGAGTTGGAACAAGGATTTAATGCATTAATAAGCGCAAGGTGCTAAGAACAGCGGCTGACACAGTGCGTAATAAATTTTTATTTATTATACTAGAGCCCACAGTGTTTACTACTTGCGGCCTCTACACAATGTAGGGGCCTCTGCACAATGTAGTACATTATGTTTGGAGGAATGTTATAATAGGTTTCTACTTTCAGAGTCAAAACTTCAGAGTGTCAATTATGTGGCAAAGGCTATACAATTTCACACATTTTTTCATGTCAATGTAAGTATCCTAAATCTAATCTTAATCTACTATCTGTAGGTTTCTTTCCTTCCCAAAAGCTTAGTTCCACATAGGATTATCTCATCAAACCTACTGCAAAAGTCAATAATCCAAGGTTAAAAATATGGCATTTACTGATTTCAGATTTGTGAAAGATCCTGATGTTTCATCTTGGTCTTATTTACAGCATACCATGCTTAAATTCTTACAAATATATCTTTATTTTTACAATTTTCACACAGAATATTTCAGCTGTTTCGACCTCTACACCTTTAGCATGATCAGATAACTCAGAATTTTCACAATTTAGTGCATAACAAAAGCCATCCAGTCTTTATGAATTTACAGAGTAATTTTATGACAAACACAATGGTAGAAAAAGAATGTGTAACACAAATGCTAATTGAACACCACATTAAAGGTACACTAAGCAGAAAAAATAAACAGCATTTATAAGCCTAAATATAAAAAAAAGCAAAACCATACAACTTTTAGAAGAAAACAGAGACGAAGAGCCCTATGACATCAAGGGAGGGAAGGTTTTCTTGGATAAAAGACAACACAAACCATAAAGGAAAAGATAGACAAATCTATGTTAAAATTTAAAGCTTCTTCCTGCCAAAAACATTTAGTCTGAATTTAAACATCTAAGGAAATGATCAGACAAATCCAAATTGAAGGACATTGTACAAAACAACTGACCTGGACTCTTCAAATATATCAATACTATGAAAACAAACAAAAGTCTGGGGACCTGTTGTCGATTAAAAGTAACTAAAGGGACATGGCAACTAAATGCAACTCATGATCCTGGACCAGGGGTGGGGTTGGAGATTAAGTATAAAGGTCATTACTGGGACAACTGAGAAATTTTTAATATGCACTGTATATTAGATAATAATATTGCATTCATATTAAATGTGATAATTATACTGTAGTTTTGTAGGACATCCTTGTTTAAGTATATCTTTTAAGAGATGAAGTGCCATGATGTCTGCAAATTACTTTTAAATGGTTTAGGAAAAAAATGTATATATGAAATAAAAAGTAAATATGGCAAAATGTTAACAGTTGGTGAATCCAGGTGAAAGATGTAAGTGTATTCATTGAACTATCACTGCACTTCTCTGTAGGACTGAAATTTTTCAAATAAAAAGTTGGAATAAAAATGTAAAACTTATGCACAACAAAAAGTAAAGAGCAACCACTGAGAAGATTTTTGCAACATCATAACTGAGAGAGGATTAGTATAGAGATAAAGAGAGCTGCAAACTAATGATGGAAAAGAAAATGAGCCAACAGAAAAAGAATGAAGCAATTTATAGAAAACAAAACCTTACAATAAATGGATGCAAATGGAATAAATCCTTACAATAAATGGAAAAACAAATTAAAATGAAATTTAATTTGATTTTAAAATTTAAGAGTCTGGCAATATCAATGTTTGTAAGGATATGGTAAAAAAGGAACTCTCACAACCTGCTGATGGGTGTTTTGTGTTTAGTATTTTGGAAAATAATTCAGCTTTATTTAATAAAGGTGAAGATCCTCATATCCTACCACCTAAGAATTCCCTAGGCTTAGAATTCTCACACATGTAAACAAGATGAAACATCCAAGAATGTTTATTACAGCACTGTTACTAATAGCAAAAAAGGCAGAAACCCCTAAATATTCATAAACAAACTGGCTTATTCATATAATGCAATATTATAGAGAAATTAAAATGAATGAACTAAAGATATATCTACCAACATGGATATGTAGCAAAAACAATGTTAAATAACATCACTAATTATTAGGGAAATGCAAATTAAAACCACAAAGGGATATCACCTCTCACCTGATAGGAAGGCTACTATCAAAAAAACAAGAAATAACAAGTGTTGGTGAGGATGTGGAGAGAAGGGAACCCTCATACACTGTTGGTGGGAACGTAAATTGGTGCAGCCACTATGGAAGATAGTATGGACATTCCTCAAAAAATTAATATGATCCAGCTATCCCACTTCTGGGTATTTATCCAAAGAATATGAAAACACTAATCTGAAAAAAGATACATGCACCCCTATGTTCATCCCGGCATTATTTACAATAGCCAAGATTGGAAACAACCTAGTGCCCATCAGTGGATGAAAAGATGTGGGGTATATATACATACACACACAATAGAATACTACTCGGCCATAAAAAGATGAAATCTTGCCATTTGCAACTACATTGATGGACGTTAAGGATATCATGCTAAGTGAAATAAGTCAGATGAAGAAAGACAAATACCACATGATTTCACTCATGTGGAATATAAAAAACTAATAAACAAACAATAAATAAACAAACCAAACCAAACAAAAACATAGAACAGAGTAGTAGTGAGCCACATGGGAAGTGGGAGGGGGAGGGCAAAATAGGTAAAGGGGAGCAACTGTATGGTGATGGACGGACACTACATTTTTGGTGGTGAGCAAAGGGTATACAGAAGTAGAAATAAAACACTGTACTTGTGAAACTTATATAATGTTATAAATCAATGTTACATCAATAAAATAAATTAAAAAAAGAAAGAATAGCCCCAACATTGGGACAGACTTGGAAACACAGGATGGGCAAGAAGTTAAACACTGCCCACCTCCCCCCAAAAAAATCTTCATTTGAGCTTCTTTCACCAGTGCTTTATCATAAAATCATATCTTCAAAAAAAATAAAAACAATGTTGAATAAAAAACCAAGTTGCAGAATCATGTGCATAATACATTAAACAAAAGTATATGCACTTTCAGGGATATATACATATTAGTAAAAGTATATAAACATAATGGGAATGATAATTACTCAATTCATGATAGGGAAAGAGAGGGTAATAGGATCAGCAAGGATTCATACAGGCCTCAACTGTATCTGTAATTTTATCCCTTTGAAAAATATAGTCAATTGAAAAGAGAGACTACACAATTAGAAAATGGGTAAAAAAACCACAAAATAAATATGATGGTCTATAATTAAGATGATCATTACATTATTTCCTGTATTTTGAAATATATCATATTTTTGAATAAATTTAAATTAAAACATTAAAGAAACCACATTAAACTGAACCAAGGAGCATTAAAAAACATATACTCCACTGGACATTGGAAACAGAAATACTAATACAGCGGTCACTCTGTATCCGTGGGGGTTGGTGCCAGGACACCCCCCCAATCACAGATAGCAAAATCCCCGGATGCTCAAGCTCCTTACATAAAATGGAGCACTACAGTCGCCCCTCTGTTTTTTTTTCCCCTGCTCTGCATCCGGATACGACGGGCCTACTGTACCCAACAAATTTACTGAGATGTATATTCTATATGTATATAAATATATATGTATATATATTTATATATACATACACACACACGTATTTTTAGCCATTAAACTTCAGGCACCAGATTTCAGTCTTCTCTTTCCAAGGAGATCCTGACACAGCAGGCTTTTTCATCTCACACTCCTGATAATGCTTCCCAACCAAAAGAAACACACAAAAGATAGGAACAAATAGTTCAACACTCTCCAAGGCAATTTAATCCTTTGGAGTATGTATTCCACCTAAAAGGGGGGTATTTTGCTGCTCTGCTGGCAATTTTGCTATTTGGTGGGGGGTGGGGTGGGGGTGGGAGTTGCTGCTAAAGTTGTTTTCCACAGAAAGGAAAAGAAAAAACAGCCAATGCAAACCTTGGTAACCAATCATAGAACACAAATTTCAAATGGTAAGAAGTCATATAAGATTTACTGTGTGGCTTCCCTGGTGGTGCAGTGGTTAAGAATCCGCCTGCCAATGCAGGGGACATGGGTTCGAGCCCTGGTCCGGGAAGATCCCTCATGCCGCAGAGCAACTAAGCCCGTGAGCCGCAACTACTGAGCCTGCGCTCTAGAGCCCGCAAGCCACAACTACTGAGCCCATGCACCGCAACTACCGAAGCCCACACACCTAGAGCCAGTGCTCCTCAAAAAAGAGAAGCTACTGCAATGAGAAGCCCACGAACCGCAACGAAGAGTAGCCCCCGCTTGCCGCAACTAGAGAAAGCCCAGTCGGCGCGCGGCAACAAAGACCCAACGCAACCAAAAATAAATAAAATAACTAATTTTTTTTAATGCTTTAAAAAAATTATTTAAAAAAAAAGGATTTACTGTGTCAAATAACAAGGACCTTAGCACTGCATAACAATTTGCTATCAATTTCCTTAAAGCAAATAATTTTTCAGGTCTGAACTTAAAAAACGAAACAAACACCAGCTACTCATAAATACGAGCTGTCTTACTTCATTAATTCTGTTCTATCTGCAAGAAACCCATGTAGCATATCTTGGAAACAGTTTACTAGAATTTCTCTCTCCAGATTTTTTTTTATTAATCAATTTATTTATTTATTTATTTTTGGCTGTGTTGGGTCTTTGTTGCTGCATGCTGGCTTTCTCTAGTTCCGGCGAGGTGCATGGGCTTCTCACTGCGGAGGCTTCTCTTGTTGCAGAGCATGGGCTCTAGGCATGCAGGCTTCAGTAGTTGTGGCTTGCAGGCTCTACAGTGTGGGCTCAGTAGTTGTGGCTCACGAGTTCTAGAGTGCAGGCTCAGCAGTTGTGGCGCACGGGCTTAGTTGCTCTGCAGCATGTGGGATCTTCCCGGACCAGGGATCAAACCCGTGTCCCCTGCACTGGCAGGCGGGTTCTTAACCACTGCGCCACCAGGGAAGTCCTCCCTCTCCAGTTTTATCTCATAGTATTGCTCTACCAAACCCTTTGCTTTAGTGAGAACAATCCATTCAGTAAACCCTCAATATGCCCACTTTTGCATCCTCTCCCTACTCTCAAGTGTCACCTCCTCTATGATGTTTTCCCTGATCCCGCCAACCCACAGTAATCTCTCCACTTTGAATGAAAAGAAAACAGTAATAACAGCTAACATTTATAGAGAATTTAATGTGTGCCTGTATTGCTCCAATGGAATTATCCCATTCACCTCACACAACTCTGTGAAATTTGAAATTTGTTCTATTTTCCCCGTTTTCATGGTGAGAGAAACTGAGTGAAGCTCTCTACGGTTGAGTTCTCTAAGGGTGCATGGATGCTAAGTGGCAAAGCCAGGTCTCAAACCCAGACTCCAAAACCCAGGTCCTTAAACATATGTGATGTTGCCTCCTGGCTCACGTGCCTTTGCATTGATGGCCTTTACTGCTCACATGTCATTTAACATATGCCTTGTGATATTTAACATTTTGTGTTCCGAGATGTCTAAGCAGCTCAAAATATTACATCCATTCAACAAAAATTTACTGAGAGCCTGTATGCCCGGCATTGTTGACTACTGGGCATAAAAGCATGTTACAGAGTCTCCGCAAATGAAAAGTAGATGAATTCTCTAGACACATGGACATCCCCAAAATGTGCGGAACTGCAAAATTTTAAATATGTACACAGCAATTATAACTACATAAAAATTATATGTACATAAGAACTGGAAAAGATATGATATTTATTTATCATAAACAACATGATAAAGTTGGTTTTTTTTTTTTTTACTATTGAATTTAAGCTTTTTGGTAAGAGAGGTAAGCAATAAAAAGATGTACTTTTTTAGGGCTTCCCTGGTGGCACAGTGGTTGAGAGTCCGCCTGCCGATGCAGGGAACACGGGTTCGTGCCCCGGTCCGGGAAGATCCCACATGCCGCGGAGCGGCTAGGCCCGTGAGCCATGGCCGCTGGGCCTTGCACGTCCGGAGCCTGTGCTCCGCAACAGGAGAGGCCACAGCAGTGAGAGGCCCGCGTACCGCAAAAAAAAAAAAAAAAAAAAATGTACTTTTTAAAAAAAACATGTTTTGTGTTCTTTCTTTCCCCCATTAAACAGTAGAAATAGCCTAGAGACAGATGAATGAACATTCCTCCTAACATTCTACTGTAATCTGGCTTTCTTTAGGAAGATACACCTGATATCACTAGTAAGGTTTGCAGATACCCTATGTAAATATCTATATAAATCTTCCTACAATTATAAACTTTTGGAAACTTGAGGCTGATTGTAAATTTGCAAACAATGCAATCAAATCTTAGAACGGAATGAACCCTTGCAAACAACTCCTTTGGCCCTCTCATTTTACAGATTAGCTAATCACTTAACTCTAAATATCTAAAGTCTAGGGACTTCCCTGGTGGCGCAGTGGTTAAGAATCCGACTGCCAATGCAGGGGACACGGGTTCCACCCCTGTTCCAGAAGATCCCACCTTCCTTGGAGCAACTAGGTCTTCGTGCCACAACTACTGAGCCCCCGTGCTGCAACTACTGAAGCCCACGTGCCTAGAGCCCGTGCTCTGCAACAAGAGAAGCCACAAGGAAAAGCCCACGCACCGCAACGAAGACCCAACACCGCCAAAAATAAATTTTTTAAATGTATTAAAAATTAATTAAATAAAATTTAAAGTCTGGGTTGATGAGAGTAATGCAGCACCTATACCGAAATGTAGTGGCTTACACTGCAATAGAAATGCATTTCAAAAATAAAAAGTCTGTGTGTGCTAGCATCAGCCCAGCGTGTAGAGTTCTGCTTTTAATTACAAGCTGTGTCTTCTTGAACTTAACCTCTTCAGGCCTGGATGTCTTCATCTGGATAAATTCTAACCAGTGTTGAAAAGTGTCGAGGTAAATATCTTAAAAAACCTCAATAACATTACGTTTCCACGGTAAATAGCACTGTTTCACATTACAGTTACCAGAGTTTGCATCCGCTGCCTTAAGAGGCAAAATGAACAGTATATACGCATTACGAAACAAGTTCAATCAAGAAGAACCTGTCCGCACCCGAACACGCACAGACGCACACACACAACCCTATAATGGTTACTAATCACTGCAGAGCACTGCACTTAACAATGCATCCTCAAAATAACGGCCCAAAGCCGGGAAAACACTAGGTCTGACATCCAACTCCACCTATGGCCTTTATTTTTATTTTTCCTACTGCCTTTAAAAGGTAAGGCCTACCGAAGTAAAAGCCCCCAAACGTCATGCTTACAACTAATGGTTTAGGCCTCAGATTTGCATCTCACTCTCGGCTCTCGAGGGCTTCGGCGTAACCCAGGAAAAGGAAAGGAATAGACTGCAACCGGACAGTTGGCCCCTGACTTGGGAGCCATTGGGAAACAACTAGCACGTTTTTTTGCGGCGGCCTGCAATTCGGTGTGAGCTTTCCAGGAAGTGCTGCAAACGACGAAAACTGGCATGTGGGCTTTCAGTTGGCAATTTCTGGTGGTTCTTGCTACAACGCTGTCAACCTTGCATCCTAACACAGCGGCTAGCTAGTTCCTCGGGGTTGACCGGGAACGCGCAAGGGGTGGGGAGGTTCATTAACAGGGCGGAAAGGCAGGCTTCGGGTGCGGACGGGAGGAGGCCAGGTGTCGGCCGTAAAATATAAGCACAACTGAGTAAAGAGGCGTCCGTCCGAGGCGGCACGGGGGCTGCCACCAGCGTGAGGGAAAAGCGGGGCACCGGGCCGGAAAGCGGCGAGGCGAGGGGCCGCGTTCCGAGGGTAAGGCGGCTCCCAGCGAGCCCAAGGCCAGGAAACAATGGCGCGAGCGTGACGTGGGGCTGGGGGCGTCGCCGCGGCGCGGAGCAAGGGGCTGCTCCGAGGCGGGGGCTACCTGGCGCTGGAGGCATGCGGGGTCCGCGAGCTCGCAGGCGGGCGCCCGGACGCGCGGGGCCTGAGGGGCGTAGCGGCCGGGTAGGGCAGTGGCGGGGGCAGGAGGGGGGCCCTGGCCCAGGTCGCGCGCTCCACCGCTCACCCTCCCTCGCTCCTTCGCCCGCCCGCTCCTTCCCCTCCCGCCCGCGGGTCCCGCCGCACTCACCGGCCCCACCGCACGGCAGCAAACCCAGAGCGCAACTGCCGCAGCCGCCCGGGCGCGCGCCCTCCCAGCCCCCACCGCCCCGGCACCGCCCCCGGCTCGCGCCCGGCCAGGGACCAGCGCGCTGTTCCGTCCCCCAGCTCCGCCGCAGAACCCGGCCTCCGCGACGCTCCCTGGCCGCGCTGCGGGAGTGGAACCGCGAGGCGGGCCTGCGTCTCGGTCCCTTGCGTGGGTCTGGGGATCTTCAAACAACAAAACATTGCCCGCTGCTGAGCTATGGGGTGACGCACGTTGACAACCCTTCCATGTCCTTTAGGTCTCCATCCCTGGGCCTTCTGCAGGGCCCTGGACTACCTCACTTACACTCCTACGCTTTCTCTTAGGGGGTTGGGGGCAACCGTTTTCCCAGCCACAGAATCTTACAGTCGAACGGACCTCAAAAACCCTCTGGTCCATACTCCCATACCACGCCTGAATCCCAATGATGACTGAAAGTACCGGCTTTGGAGTTTGTCAGAAAGGGTTGGAACCCCAGTTCCACAACACGCCAACTGTGTCACTTTGGGTGATACACCTGACTTCATCATACCTAGTTCCCTCATCTTCAATATAGGGATGGATAACAACAGTACCTACCTCATGGGGTGGTGACAGGATGAAATAAGATAACAGAGGTAAGATCCTCGGCACAGTCCTGGCACATGGCACTCAAGAAATGTTCATTATTATATCAACTCCCACCCACCCACCACCAACTTGCACCTGAAAGAAGACTCCTCAGTGACAGAAAGCCACTCTTTCCAGAGCAATGCATTCCTTAGTCTCGGCAGCTCTGACTAGCCAGAAGGTGTTTCTTAAGTGTCCACTCTCTAGCCCAAGTCCTATCCCTTGGTGCCTCAGAGAACAAACAGGTCTAATCTCTCTCCCACCTTCCACTTTTCAGATACTTGAAGACTTCTGCCCAAGGTCTTCTCTCTTCCAGACCAGTATCTCCCATTCCTTCCATTGTTTCTCCTTTGTCCTCGTTTTGAGGGTCTTTGTCCTCATTCTTTTCACGCACCTACTCGGTTTGATTGTGGTTACTTTAGAGTACATTGCCCAAGACTGAACCAAATGTTTGTGGTACCATCAGAGCAGAGCAGGACTGTAGCTTCCTCCTTGTACTGCCTTGCATTCAAGCAATAAAGTTCTTGGTACCTGCACTACTGACTCATTGAACTTACAGTCAGCTAAAACCTCCAAGACTTTTTAATACGTGCTCTGCTGGAGCATTTCTACCCTCTCGTGTTTTTGAGCCAACTTCAGGTCGGCTGAGGACAGGGCTTGGGGCTCTCACCTACTAGATTTTTCAAGGATATGTGGGGAGAAGAAATAGGAGTTGGAAGGTAGTCTGACACTACCTTTAAACCAAGGGCACATGGAAAAAGGCCAGAGTTTGTGTCTAAAGACCATGGCACTAAGCAAATAGAAAAAATATATATATGCAATGTGATCTCATCTGGGCAAAAACTGTGCATGCACGCACACACACACAAGACTAGAAAGAAATATGTAAATAAGTATGTTCATAGTGGTTTTCTTTCAGCGATAAGACTTGGGGTGGTTTCTTTTGTTCTTTATACTTTTTCATAAATTTCCCAGATTTTCTACATTGTTTATATTACTTTTTTTTTTTTTCGAGGTACGTGGGCCTCTCACTGTTGTGGCCTCTCCTGTTGCGGAGCACAGGCTCTGGACGCGCAGGCTCAGTGGCCATGGCTCACAGGCCCAGCCGCTCTGCGGCATGTGGGATCTTCCCAGACCGGGGCACGAACTCGTGTCCCCTGCATCGGCAGGTGGACTCTAAACCACTGCGCCACCAGGGAAGCCCTGTTTATATTACTTTTATAATCAAGAACTTTGTTTCCAAAAGAAAGAAACCAGAAAAATTTTTTTTTAATCAGAGAGATGAAATAACTTGAAAAAAATGGGAAAAAATGTTAAGAGATAACAGACTAGGAGAAAACATTTGTAATATATAAAACAAAAGATTTGTATGTGGAACATATAAAGGACTCAACAAATCAATAAGAAAAAAATTCACTAGAAAAATGGGCAAATGTAAATAGGCAGTTCACAGAAAAAAATATATAAATTGCCAATAAGAATACAAAAAGATGCCCAACCTCAGTAGTAACCAGGGAAATGGAAATTAAAACAGAAACTGGCAACAATTTTCAAGCTTCATGATATCAAAAGAATGTAACTTGTTACAGCCATTTAGAGGCCAATTGGACAACATCTATTAGATCCGTGTCTCAGCAATGCCACTTCTAGTTATCTACCATAACTCCATGTTATGGAGGTATGTACAAGGATAATTACTATGATACTGCTAATAAAGAAAATTTGGAATCAGCCATAATGCCCAGCAATAGGGGAATGGCTAAATAAAATGTAGAATACTCATAAAATGGAATTCTGTAGAGAATTTTAAATAAATGATCTTGATCTATGTATGTTAATATAGATCTAGCTCAAAAGCATATTGTTTTTTTTATTTTTATTTTAATTTTTTTAACATCTTTATTGGGGTATAATTGCTTTACAATGGTGTGTTAGTTTCTGCTTTATAACAAAGTGAATCAGTTATACATATACATATGTTCCCATATCTCTTCCCTCTTGCGTCTCGCTCCCTCCCACCCTCCCTATCCCACCCCTCCAGGCGGTCACAAAGCACCCAGCTGATCTCCCTGTGCTATCAAAAGCATATTGTTGAATGAAAACAGCAAATTGCAGCATGAGATTGATTGACTGATTTGATATTTTTAAAAAACTCTCCCCAAAAATGAATAACTTTAGTTTAATCATGAAAAATCATCAGACAAGCCCAAATTGAGGGATATTCTACAAAACACCTGACCTGGACTCTTCAAAAGTGTTAAGGTCATGAAAGCCAAGAAAAGACTGAGAATTATTACAGACTGAAGGAGACTAAGGAGACAAGACAACTAAACACAACATGGGATCCTGGATTGGATCCTGGAAAAGAAAAGGGACATTAGTGGGAAAACTGGTGACGTTCTAATAAAGTCTGTAGTTTAGTTAATAGTATTGTTCCAATGTTAACTTCTTCGTTTCGATGACTGAACTGGAGTTATGTAAGCTGGTAGCACTAGGACAGGCTGAGTGAAAGGTACACTGAAACTTTCTGTACTATCTTTGTAACTCTTTTGTAAATCTTAAATTATTTCAAAATAAAAAGTTAATATAAAACACAGAAATACCATTATTTCTTATCCTCCCTGCTATATACAATATTTGTGTCCCCTCTAATTTCATATGCTGAAACCTCATCCCCAATGTGATGGTATCTGAAGATGGGCCTTTGGGAGGTAATTAGGTCGTGAGGGCAGAGCTCTCATAAATGGAATTAGTGTCCTTATAAAAGAGATCCCAGAGAGCTGCCCACTCCATTCTGCCCTGTGAGGACACAGCAAGAAGACAGCTGTCTCTGAACCAGGAACTGGGCCTTCACCAAACACTGAATCTGCTAATACCTTGCTTTTGGGCTTCCCAGACTCTAGAACTGTGAGAAATAAATTTATATTATTTATAGACCACCCAGTCTCTGGTATCCTGTTATAGCAGCCTGAACTAAGACAATTACATATTAAGTTTATAAAAGATTTTCAAAACAGATTGTAAGGCTACCTGCCAAACTCTTTTATCAGAGGTTATCTTTAAGACAGGGATAAAGGACCAAGATTGTGGATAATGTTCAAAGGGGGTATTAGCTTTAGTTTTAATGTTTTAGAAGATAAATGTACTCATGCATTGCTTTTTTTAAAAACATAATAAATTTATTTATTTTGGTGGTATTGGGTCTTTGTTGCTGCGCACGGGCTTTCTCTAGTTGCGGCGGGCGGGGGCTACTCTTCGTTGAGGTACGCGGGCTTCTCATTGCGGTGGCTTCTCTTGTTGCGAAGCACGGGCTCTAGGTGCACGGGCTTCAGTAGTTGCGGCGTGCGGGCTCAGTGGTTGTAGCGCACAGGCTTAGTTGCTCCATGGTATGTGGGATCTTCCCGGACCAGAGCTTGAACCCGTGTCCCCTGCACTGGCAGGCAGATTCTTAACCACTGTGCCACCAGGGAAGTCCCATGCATGGCTTTTTTAATCAAAAATTAATTTTACAAATGCAAAAGGACAAGATACCTGGTCTCATGACTTTCAGGAGTAAGACAAGCCATGCCAACTACGAAACAACCTTCTAACAGAGGGTTGGGGAGCCTGAGGAAGCAATGAAGAGCCTTAAGTGGCTTGCTTGGTGTCTCTGACTTGACATTGGCAGAAGGGCCCAGGCAGTACTTGGCAAGAAAGGCCATCCCACTGTGGCCTTGGATGGCTTCTCACCAAACTTCCTGCCCAAGCACCCACATGGCTACCCTACCCCTCTGATTAACACAATTTCCCCCTAGAATACCATAAACTCTGAGTCACCCAGAATGTGAGCTGCGTTTACAGGTCACTCATCAGTTTTCTGCTTCTTGGCAGAATCCCTTAGAGAAACGCAAGCATTGCTCAATACCCTGCCCTATGGCCTAGAAACAGCCTGCCCCCAGATCCTTCTCCCAGGAAGTATTCAGTCATAGCTCCAATCAGCCACCTTGGAAGTCTCCTCTCTTTTTCATCTATCTCTCTAACAGCATAGGGTCAGCACTTACTGTGATAATGCATTATTCGAGGAGACAATCAGAAAACATTTAGTCCAGTTAGAAACATCTAGTCCAATTTGAGAAACAGGACATCCATGTAAGACTTAGGAGCACCTACATGTCTTCAAAAATGTGCACTGAACTCCTTCCATATGTCTAACACTGATCAATAAAGACATGAGTTTCTGCCCTCATGTAGGTTTCTGACTGCCTGGAAAGATGGACTTTAAACAAACAAATAATTATTTTACTACAATTAGTAAGTGCTATGCAGGAAAAGTAAAAGATGCTTTGAGGGAGAACAAAATAGGGGCTCGGCTTTGGGGTAGGGAGAGGGTCAGGAACATCTCAGCTGAGCCCTGAAGGATGAATAGGACTTTTTTAAGTAAAAAAAAAAGTGAGAGAGGGGCTTACTTGGAAGAGTAGAGAATCCCTGAAAAGGGGACCAGTTGGCACAAAGGCCCTGAAGTAGGGATGAGCCTTGTATTATCTGCAGAATGATCAGCAGCCTAGAGGGAAAGGGGGAACGTGGCAAAAAATAGTCCGAAGGAGGCAGAACCAGACCTCACAGGGCACTATAGACCATATAAATCATCTGCAGCCTTATCTTAAGTGCAATGGAGAGTACTTGACAGCATAAAGCAGAGGAGTGGCAGAGATCAGGTCTGCAGTTCAAATGAATGGAATGTAACCAACCGATCAATTGCCTCATATACTCATGAAAATTAATTCATTTGAATCAAGCAAAGATCTCTGAGGTGCCTGTTGGAAACTTCCACTGGGTGTTTACAACATGAGAGAGATAAGATCTGCAACCTCTATCACAATTGTTCTATTTATCAAACATCTACCAGGTAGTAAATACTGGAAATCTAAATTGATCCCCCGGGGCTTCCCTGGTGGCACAGTGGTTAAGAATCCGCCTGCCAATGCAGGGAACACGGGTTCAAGCCCTGGTCCGGGAAGATCCCACATGCCACAGAGCAACTAAGCCTGTGCGCCACAACTACTGAGCCTGTGCTCTAGAGCCCATGAGCCACAACTACGGAGTCCATGTGCCACAACTACTGAAGCCCGTGCACCTAGAGCCCGTGCTCCGCAACAAGAGAAGCCACAGCAATGAGAAGCCCGCACACCGCAACGAAGAGTAGCCCCCGCTTGCTGCAACTACAGAAAGCCCGCGCGCAGCAATGAAGACCCAACGCAGCCAAAAATAAATAAATAAATAAATAAATTGATTCCCCACCCACACTTTACCCCAGAGTTGCTGAATATCTATTTAGGAAATTAAACCCTTGGGCAAAAGATGAAGGCAGGTCGTTATAAGCCCCATGCCAGATTAGTGGTCCCGAAAAACTTCCGAGTTTCAGAATAGATGGATTCCTGAGGAGACAGAAGAGTTAGAATCGAATATACAGAGATACTACTTCATACCTACTTTAAGGAAGAAAAAAAAAAGGAGGTAAGTGTTGGCAAGGATGTAGAGAAACTGGAATCCTCCTGCATTGCTGGTAGGAAAGTAAAATGGTGCAGCCTCTGTGGTGTTCCTCAAAAAGCTAAATATAGAATTACCATATGACCCAGCAATTCTACTTCTGGGTATATTCCCCAAAAAACTGAAAACAGGGATTCAAACGGACACTCATATGCCAAGGTTCATAGTAGCATCATTCATAGTAGCCAAAAGGTGGTATCAACCCAAATGGCCATCAACACATAAATGGATAAACGAAGGATGGTACTCAGCCATACAAATAAATGAAGTTGTGGTACAGCTACAACATGGATAAACCTTGAAAACATTATGCCAGGTGAAATAAGCCAGACACAAAAGGACAAATATTATATGATACTACTTTTGTGAAGTACCTAAAACAGACAAATTCATAGAGACAGAAAGTGGATCAGAGGTTACCAGAGACTGGGGCAGTGGGGAGGAATGGGGAGTTATTGCTTAATGGGTCCAGAATTTCTGTTTGTGATGATGAAAAAAGTGTTGAAACAGGCAGTGGTGATGGTTGCACAACACTGTGAATGTCCTCATGCCACTAAGTTGTACACTTAAAAATGGCTAAAATGGCAAATTTTCTGTTATATATATTTTACCACAGTAAAAAAAAAATTCAAGGGAGGGTGGGCTGGAAGTTTGGGGTTAGCAGATGCAAACAATTACATATAGAATGGATAAACAACAAGGTCCTACTATATAGCACAGGGAACTATATTCAATATCCTAAGATAAACCATAATGGAAAAGAAAAAAAATAAGTGTTTATCACACAGATAAAAAATTTTTTTAAATAAAATGGAAAAAAAATTAAAAGAAATCAAATACATAAATAGGACCATTTCCTCCATGTTCACTGAGCTTCTTCCAAATTGCCACTTTTCAGTTGCTGGTCCCCATGTCCCTCCATAAAAGCTCTTTTTACATTTGGACTCTATTCATCCTTTCGGCCTTAGCTCAAATGTAACTCAGAGAGGGCTTCCCAATCTCCCTACCCCAGTATTCTTTCATGTTGCCCATACCTTCCCTTCCCTTCCCTTCCCATCCCACAATTGCAATTAAATAAATATTTGTGTGATTATGTCTTTAATATCTGCCTTTTCATTAGGTTGTAAGCTCCAGAGGAGCAGGGACAGTCTTGTCCACTGTGTCTGTCTCATCCCCTGAGAGAGGATACAGCACCTAGCCCAGGGTCTGGCACATCGGGGATTCCATATGTATTTTTACATAAATTAATTAATAACTAAATGAATGTGTGGTAGGATTGTTTTTAATTTTAATGCCTTTCACAATGCTTTGAGTTTGATTAAATTATTTAAAAACAAAAAAAAAGTACATCAGGGCTTATATCCCTGTGTTCTACCTTGCGAAGTCGTCAGCAGTCTCTTGGAGCAGGAACCTGAGTGAGACAGTAGTACAATCCGTTTCCAGGTAGATCTGCTACAACACCAACCATTCCAATCTTGGTCTCTAAGTGGTAAGTTGTTGGGCTTACAATGGAACCGCTCTTCACTGTGGGACCAGACCTGCCAGCCCCCTATAGACCATTTCACGTGTTCAGGTTAAGCAGCATCTATATTAGGACCAAAAAGTAAGGCATACTAATGTCAGAATGAGAAAGAACATTCACTCGTTTATTGGGAAAGCCACTTCTTTGATAAGCCTAGGTAAGTTTAGGCTTTATGCCATTAGTCAATGAAAGCACTTCCTACCTCAATGTCCCCATCTTAGCACTCTGCATCAACCTCAGTAAACAACATTCTGTGCTAAAAAGGAAGCTAGACACATATAATTAATTTTGAGACAAGAAATACAAAAAGAAACTGATTTAATGAATTTGTCTTCTGGATGTGGACACCTGTGGGAACTGAAAGGCGTGATAATACAGGAAGAAGCACACAACTCACAACAGCTTTTATATAAACAAGTTTTGTCTCACAGATTATTATTCTCTCAGCCCACAATCTAATCTTCTTTCTTTTTACTTTTTTACGTGTTACATATAAAATGCATAAACCAGAGAGTACAAAGCAAACAAGCAACTGTAGACATTAGGAGATTTTTTTGACCATAAGTAACAGAAAACCCAGTTAAAACAGGATTAAACAATAAGAAAATCCAGAGGTATTGTGGACTCCAGGGTACGAGATTCAGTCACTGACATTGCCACAAGGAACAGGTTTCATTTCTCTGTCCTGCAACCTTCAGGATTGCCTTCATCCTAAAACATGTCCCCCTCATTGCTTGTAGGATGGCTACAAGTATCCTTGTTTGTGTCAACAAAAGATTCTAAGTCCTTCCCTTCAACCGCACTGGGATGAATTAGGATACATGCAGACCCCCAGGACCAATAATCATTGCCGAGGAAGGATCATACACTGATTAATCAGATTTGTCCCTGGGTTTTGGGGATGGAGAGGATATCTGAGCAAAACTGGGATTTTTGACAGGGAGAAGGGGTGGGGAATGGATGCTAGGTAGGCAGTCAAGAGTGTTCACTACAACTAGCAAATCAGAATTTGCCCACACCTTGAGTTACAAGTATTGCAGTAGTATTAGAGAAATATAAAACACTTTAAATTTCACACATCCACTAATCCACTTGTTCTTAACTCATGTAAGGGATAAGAACACATTCTCATCAGCAACAGTGGCTCATGACATCAGTGATTCTTGGAAAAATCAGGAAGCCTGTGTGGTGTTCTTTATGTATACGTGATAGTCCCACCTTCCTAGAGAAAGAATGGTA
Organism: Aethalodelphis obliquidens; assembly: GCF_003676395.1. Classification (NCBI taxonomy): domain Eukaryota; kingdom Metazoa; phylum Chordata; class Mammalia; order Artiodactyla; family Delphinidae; genus Aethalodelphis; species Aethalodelphis obliquidens. The sequence goes on from NW_020837955.1 coordinate 20,362,959, forward strand.
TCTCTCCATCATATTAGAGGCCCAGTCCTGCATCTTAGCCATCCTCTCCAGTCCTGGGTTCATATCGAAACCTGCTTGGGTCCCACCCTAGTCCTTCCCAGTGATATTGAACAGCATTTCACCCATTTGGGAAATTTATTTTGGGAGTCCCAAAGTATATTTTGACATGACTAGTTCTGTGAGATGTTACTAGCTGTTCCTTGGGGAAAAAAAATAGTTCCATTCTTGCAGAAATCATGAAAGGATTATTTAAACTCTTAGCACTTGCAAAACTTGGGCATTTGTCATTATCAATTCCTGGGACAGCACATCTACTTTGTCTTTTGAAGATTGGGCCTTCGTAAGCAAGAAAGTGACTCTGGTTTTCACAGCAAAGAGGTGAGGCCTCATCCAAGGATATACAACAAGGGTTTGTATAGGGACTTGTAACAGGGATGCATTATTTTCTTCAATCAGTGGTTCTTAAACTACAATCAAGAATAAGGGTTGGGCTTCCCTGGTGGCACAGTGGTTAAGGATTCGCCTGCCAATGCAGGGGACACGGGATTGAGCCCTGGTCTGGGAAGATCCCACATGCCGTGAAGCAACTAAGCCTGTGTGCCACAACTACTGAGCTTGTGCTCTAGAGCCCATGGGCCACAACTACTGAGCCCGTACACCATAACGACTGAGACCACGCACCACATCTACTGAAGCCTGCACACCTAGAGCCCGTGCTCTGAAGCAAGAGAAGCCACCGCAATGAGAAGCCCGTGCACCGCAACGAAGAGTAGCCCCTACTCGATGCAACTAGAGAAAGCCCGTGCACAGCAACAAAGACCCAACACAGCCAAAACTAAAATAAATAAAAATAAATAAATTGAAAGAAAAAAAAAGAATAGGGGTTGCCTTTCAAAAAGGCAGACTCCAGATCTCATCCCAATCTCTGGCTGTGCAGCCTGGGAATTCATATTTAAACGAACTCTCCAGGTAATTCTGATGCAGGTGGTCCATGTGTTCTCTGAAATTGCTATCTACCTACCACATGCCTGCCTGTGACAGTAATCAATGTTGCCACGGCAGCAGCCAGTCTGAGCCACCTCCTGCTGCCTGCTGCCTGGGCAACAACTGACTTTTTGGGTCTCTTCCTTCTCTGCTAGTCCAAGGAGCCACTGTGAACAGCAGTTTTTCAATACTGTGGAAATTATTCAACTGACCCAAACAAAGAAACTGACTCATACTTGTACGATCAGGGATTACAAACTATGTCACCTCACCTTCAGAGCACCAGTCTTTTAATCCCCTTTCTTGGCTCCACTTCAGATGTCAGATACTAGCCCTCAATGATTACATTTCATTGGCACGAAGAGGGTGCAGTCCCTGAGGCCCACACAGTTTTCCAAGCCTGTCACAAACTGGGGTCCTCCCTTACCTGGCATCTATAGCACTCTTGTAACAAGTGTCCTATTGGGTTAAAAGTAAATAAATCTCTCATTTGAGTGACGGATAGTTGAGTTCATTACTTTTACTTTCAGCAAACCCAAAACAATTATTTTCAACTAATTTTTTGGTCAGATGCTAACTATCTGAAAGAAAACCCATGCTAATAGAAGAGAGAATAGGTTAAGTACTAGGATCTGTATCTAATCCCTTAGCAGGTGTAGTAAACAGAATAATGGCCTAATCCCTAGAACCTGTGACTGTGTCGCAATTATAGAGCAAAGGAGAATTAAGGTAGCAGATGGAATTAAGTTTTGCTAATCAGCTGACCTTAAATAGGGAGTACATGCCGCAGGGCAACTAAGCCCAGGCACCACAACTACTGAGCTCTCGGGCCTCTACTAGAAAGCCCATGTGCTGCAAATTACAGAGCCCACATGCTACAAATACAGAGTCCATGCACCCTGGAGCCTGCGTGCCACAACTAGAGAAGAGAAAACCAGTATTCCACAACTAGAGAGAAGCCCACGCACCACAACGAAGGATCCGGCGTCCCTCAACAAAGACCCCCGTGTGTGCAACTAAGACCCGATGCAGCCAAAAATAAATAAGATAAATAAATAATAAATAAATCTTTAAAAGAAAATAAATGTAGAAGAGGGAAGGACAAGAGTCAGTGTCAGTGATGCGATGTGAGAAAGAGTTAGCCGGCCATTGCTAGCTATGAAGATGGAAGGGGACCATGAGCCAAGGAATACCTGCAGCCTCTAGAAGCTGAAGAAGGTGAGGAGACTGATTTTCCCCAAGAGCCTCCGGAAGGAACGTAGGAACATAGCTGGATAAGATCTTGATTTTAATCCGCTGAAACCCGATTCAGACTTCTCTGATCTCCAGAATTTAGGTAATACTTTTGTGTTGCTTTAAGCCACGAAATTTGTGATAATTAGTTACATCAGCAATAGGAAACTAGTACACAGGGAATTAGGAATGAAGACCAGAAACAGATACAGACTAGAGAGTCAAATAAATGTGGGCCTCCTTGCTCAGTGCATACTATAATACCTTTTCTCTAGTGGTGGTCCAGGGGAAACCCTTCATCCTATGAGTTTTCCAGGAGGCCTGCCTTTGAACCAGATAACCTGATTCAGAGAACCTGCAGTATTAAAAAATATATATATATATATATTTTTTATGAGTTAAATTCATGTACATTTCTTTTTTTGTCCCTTCAATGTTGGTATTTCGTTTGCTTTTCCCTTTTTTTTCCTGAAGCATAACATAAACATATATATATGCAGAAAAATGCACAAATCATTTTCACTTATGTAACCACCACCCAAATCAAGATATAAAATATAACCAGAAGCTTCAAAACTCATCTCATGGCCCCTTCCATGCACTATGTCGCCTCCCACCTCATACAGTATACATGCCTTTGTGTCTGGCTTCTTTCACTTATTAGTATAGTAGTGAGATGCATCCATATGTAGCAATTGTTCGTCTATTTTCATTGCTCTATAGTATTGCACTGTGTAAATATAAAATGATTCACCCATTTTTTTCAATTCATCCACTTTTTTAAGAGGAAAATCGTGGATTCAAAGTGGTTTCACCCCCTTCCAGATTTTTCAGACTCTTTACCCGCTAATAAGTAACTGTAAATCACAAAGCAAGGATGAAACAACCTGGGTTTCCCAAATGTATTTGACCATGAAACTTTTTTTTTCCTACAAAGCATCTTACAAGACTAATATTTTGTAGGACACGCTCCAGGAAACCATGGTCTGGAGCAATGGTTTTCAAACTGTGCTCCTCAAAGCTCTAAGTTCCCAGATAGTGACTCAATACTGCATAAGGGATCAGAGTAAGATCAACTGGATCCCTACTTCTGCTTCAACACACCCTCCACTTGTATCTGCTTTAAGAAGGGATTTCACATAGATGGGGTGTATGTGTATATGTATTAACTGCCCATGTGTCTATGATTGAGAAAAGTGTTTGGTTGCTTTAAAAAATGTGTTTGAGGGGCTTCCCTGGTGGCGCAGTGGTTGAGAGTCCGCCTGCTGATGCCGGGGACACAGGTTCGTGCCCCGGTCCGGGAAGATCCCACATGCTGCGGAGCGGCTAGGCCCGTGAGCCATGGCCGCAGAGCCTGTGCATCCGGAGCCTGTGCTCCGCAACAGGAGAGGCCATGGCAGTGAGAGGCCCGTGTACCGCAAAAAAAAAAAAAAAAAATGTGTTTGAAAACCACATGTCTAAGCTCTAGGGGACCTCTCAGAAGGCCTTTGCACAGACCCAGGTTCCAAGCTACAAGGACTTCCTGACCTTATCCAAAGTTCACTGCTTTCACAGTTGCTTACTTGCCAGGCTCTGTCCAAGAGCCATCTGCCCACTGCTTCTGCCAGTGGTGTTGTGGAAGGGCTCAAAAGAGATCACTGACAGCTGCTCAATACAGATCAGGCAGCTTAGTCCACAGGCAGCTTCTGGCTATGGAGTCAGAGGCTGAAAATAGATCATTACATGCCACAAAAGTCTGAAATTGCTTCTAACCAGGCAGCATGGTTTAGGGATTAAGAGCATGGACTCCAGAGCCAAACCCCCTGGCTTGGACTTCTGGCTCTGCTGCTAAGTAGCTGTGACCTTGGGCAAGTTTCTCAATGCCCTCACATTTCAGTTTCCTCATCTTTAAAATGGAAGTGAAGATAATAATAGCATGTACCTCAAAGGCTTGATGAGGATGAAATGAGATCATGTTTGTGCAGCACTTGAGACTGGGCTGGGCACCTAGGAGGCACGATGTAAATGTCTGTTTAATAAAACCAAAGTGGTTCTGCGAACTTATAGGTGGCAAAGCCCAATTCCAGGCATTTTACTTATTTTACTGTTCAATTTTTACCACCGCCCTCGAGGTGAGGCGCTCTCTGTGGCCCCCCACGCCCCTGAAGAGTTGAGATCACATGGCCCTCCAAAATGGCGAGTGTTACCAAACTCAGGATTCCTTGGATCAATAACATTTCAAAAGCAATTTTGGGAATTCACGTAGGGTGGCTGTTTTAACTATGCCACTCAGGACATTAAAATAAACTGCTATCTACCATTACCACTATTTTATGAAAGGTAATTTTAAGACCAAAAAAAGTAGGGAAGACATAATCTCAGAAAAAAAAGACGGGGCTTTAAATTAAATTGAGCTTAGTTAAAAAAAAAAATCACTACCCTGTTCTGGTTTTTCCATTTCATCTTGAGCCAGTGGCCAAGGGCCAACCCCTGTCTGTGACCCAGCATTTGCATTTGACTAACAGTGCTCTACAGGCCCTTGTGAGTGTCCCTGAACACATGGGCCATTATAACTAAACACCTCCCTGAGTGTCCAAGCCTCAAAGCTAGTACTGAACACCCCAAACTGCAGAACTGAAGGCATTTGCTAATGATCCCATTTAACACTGCTATGCTCAGAGGCGAGGGATCACAGGGGAATTGGGCAGAGTTATGTCAGTTGTTCGCGGTAGCATTTGATGGGGCCTTTTAGAACCACAGCTCCAACTCCAAGGAGCCAAGAAAGACTGAGCTACCTGGGTGTTTTAGATAAAACCTCAGTCTTTCCACCTGTGTTTCATTGCTCTCACACCACTACCACACTCACAACACTTCTGACACCACAGGTGTGGGGTTTTCCCCCACGCCAAGCAATTCTCTGTGACACACCAGGGTGTTCTACAATTTAACTCAATCCTGACACCATCTACTAGAGACAGCGTCAGATCCCACAGGTTAAGGGCTCAGTCCCACGAGACTGCCCCCTCCCTCCATCCCCACAACCAAGATTCAGATGCCAATCACAAGTAGTAGGCCACCAGGATACCCACATCTTCTGTCTGACTTGGCTACAAATTGGAGGTTCCCATGACGTCTTCCTCCTTGGATTCAATTATTTGCTAGGGTAGCTCACAGAACTCAGAGACACACTTACTTACATTTACCAATTTATTAAAGGATACAGATGAACAGCCAGATGAAGAGATACATAAGGTGAGGTCTGGGAGGGTCCGAGCACAGAAGCTTCTGTCCCAGTGAATGCGGGGTGTTTCACCCTCCTAGTACTTGCATGTGTTCACCAAACTGGAAGCTCCCTGAGCTCCATACCTTTGGGATTTTTATGGAGACTTCATCACATAGGCATAGCTGGTCATTAACTCCACTACCAGCTCTTCTCCCTTCTTGAGGGAATGAGAGGCAGGGCTGAAAATTCCAAGCTTCTACTCATGGCTTGGTCTTTCCAGCTAGGTCATCCAGGAGCCACTCAGGACCCCACCCAGAGTCGCCTCATTAGAACAAAAAGCACTCCCATCACCCAGGAAACTCCAAGGGTTTCGGGAGCTCTGTGCCAGGAACCAGGAGAAGAGACCAATATGTGTTTTCTATTATCTCACACTGGGTGTGCAGACATAGTGAGAGAGGCCAGCTTGGGGAGTCAGGACACAGGGGCTGTCATGCTGGTCCTGCTGCTAACTCAACCGTGTAATTTTTGGTGAAGTCCTCAACCATTTAGAGACTTGTTTTTCTCTCCTACAAAATGGGGGCAGTAATGCCTGCTTTGTATTTCTCAAGGTTGTCCTGGGAATCATATAAGTAATGGCTGTGAATGTGGTGTTAAAGCACCCTAAAGGAATGCATGTTTGTGACTCTCAGCCTCCACCCCCTTCTAGTCAGGGCCCCAAGTTTCCCCACTAAGTTTATACCAAGGATCTTTCCCTCCAGCCTGACAAGGACTCCACAGTACGACATTGCAGGGTAGACTCCAGGGCCTTGGTTTAGAGCAGTGGGGTAAGGAGAAGCCAATTTTTTTCCTTCTCAGAGTTCTGGTCCCCCAGGTCACTCCAGGATGGAGGGAGCTGCTAAGTATAAACACTCAGGAATCCACAAATACTCTTGGAATTCCAGCTTAGTGAGCCTGTTCAGTAATGCTTCCTGCTAAACTAACAAAGAGTGATAGCAGAAGAATGCTGGGAGACATTCCATCCCCTGGCCTCCAAAGAATCCTGGCAGCTCCACTTGTTATATCAACGTGTTATATCTGGAAGAAACTTTAGATCAGTCGTTCTTAATTCTGGCTAAACATTAGAATCACCAGGGGAGCTTTTAAAAGATACCCTTGCCCGGCTGTACCTCACACCAATTAAATCAGCATATTTGGGAGAGGGACCTAGACATCAGTATTTTTAAAGCTCCCCAGATGATTGCAATGTGCAGCCTAGTTTGAGAACCACTGCTACAGAGGATCCAGGTCAAACACCTCACTTTACAGAAGGAAAAACTGAGGCCCTGGGAGTTTAAGAATTTTGTCGGAAGTCATACAACTGATTAGAGCTTGAGATATCAATTCAACAAGTTGATGATAATAACAGCTCTTTCTTTGCTGAGCTTTTACTCTGGGCCAGAGTAAGCACCAAGCACCTTACAAATATAATGTCAATAAATCCTAATGATTTTATGAGAAAATTGAGACCCAGGGAGTTTAACTAGTTTTCTCAAGGTCAAAACAACTGAACAGTGGCAGAGATTCCAGTTCAATTGTTCAACTAAGTTTGAGCAGCCCGCAGATGACAAGACAGGGATAGGGCCCTGCCCTTAAGGAATTTACAGTCTACCTGGAGGGACAGGACACAGGTGAGCCAACATTTAAAACACATTCTGATACGTGTTACAGTAAAAGTCAACAATGGAAAGACAAGGAAGGCACCTAACTCTGGGAAAAGTCAAAGAAGTCTACTTAGAGGAGGAGGTATTGAAGAAGTCTTAAAAGGTGAATGAAAGGTAGTTTAGTGAAAAACAAAGAGGGAGAGAAAGTGGAACCAGCCAGTGTAAAGAATGGTGAATGCTCAGAGCTATGCTGTAATTCACAGTGACTTGATAAGTATATTTGGGTGGAGCTATGGCCAAGAGGTGAGATTGAAGAAGTACAGAGACTAGATCATTAAGGAGTTTAAAAGAGGGAACCATAGCAGGATTATAAACGGACAGTGGAAGGATATAAATGTATGTATTTAAAAGGTTATTGGAGGATACGATACCAAAATCACAGGCAACAAAAGAAAAAACAGATAAAGTGGACTACATCAAAATTGAAAACTTCTGTGCATCAAAGTACACTCTTAACAGAGAAAAAGGGCAACTCATGCAATGGGACAACAAAAAACAATCTGATTCAAAAATGGGCAAAGGACTTGAATCGATCTCTCTCCAAAGAAGATATACAAATGGCCAATAGGCACATGAAAACATGTTCAACATCACTAATCATTAGGGAAATTCAAACCAAAACCACAATGAGGTATCACCTCATAGCCAGTAGGATGGCTATAATCAAAAAAAATAGAAAATAATAAGTGTTGATGAGAACGTGGAAAAATTGGAACACTTGTGTACAGCTGATGGGAGTGTAAAATGGTGCAGCTGCCGTGGAAGACAGTAGGGCAGTTCCTCAAAAAAGTAAAAATAGAATTACCATATGGTCCAGCAATTCCACTTCTGGGTATGTACCTAAAGGAATTAAATGCAGGGTCTCGGGCTTCCCTGGTGGCACAGTGGTTGAGACTTCGCCGGCCGATGCAGGGGACACAGGTTCGTGCCCTGGTCTGGGAAGATCCCACATGCCGCGGAGCGGCTGGGCCCGTGAGCCATGGCCGCTGAGCCTGCGCGTCCGGAGCCTGTGCTCCGCAACGGGAGAGGCCACAACAGTGAGAGGCCCACGTACCGCAAAAAATAAATAAATAAAATAAAAGCAGGGTCTCAAAGAGATATTTGTCTACTCATGTTTATAGCAACATTATTCATAATAGCTGAAAGGTAAAAGCAACACAAGTGACGAACGAATAAATAATCAAAATGTGGTGTACATATATACAATGGAACGTTATTCAGCCTTAAAAAGGAAGAAAATTCTGGTACATGTTACAAGGTGGAACCTTATTGTGGTAAGTGAAATAAACCACCCACAAAAGGACAAATACTGTATGAAGTACCTAGAGTAGACAAATTTACAGAGACAGAAAGTAGAATTATGGTTACCAGGAAGAAGCCAGGGAGATGGGTAACGGAGAGTTACTGTTTAATGGGTACAGTTTCAGTTTGGGAAGATGAAAAAGTTTTAGAGGTGGATGGTGGTAGTGATTTCATAACAATGTGAATATACTTGATTCCACTTAACTGTATGGGTTAAAATGGTAAATTTTATGTTATGTGGATTTTACCCCCAAAAAATTATGGCAATAGCATTAAAAGATTAGCAGGTGAAAACTCAATGAGGAGACCAGTTAAAAAGCTAATGCCCAGGGGCAAAGAACCCAATAAGAGCCTGATAATGTAAGACAGTGGCAGGGGAGACGTAGGGGACAGACACTAGAGATCTCTAGGAGGTGAGTGGCTAGCTAGATGGGGCGTCAGGAAGAATGAGGAGCCCCAAAACGCTACTCCCAAAGTCCTGACCTGAGGGAGTGATGAACAGCGGTGTCTATCACCAAGACAAGGCCCACAGAGTTGGTGGGGGAGGAACAGGTTTCTGAGAAGGTGGTGAGTTCAGCTTTGAACAAGCTGAGTTTGAAGTACCTGGAGAATATCCAGGTGGCAATATCTTAAAGGAATCAGATACACTACAAATTGATTTCAGAAGGTTAAGGTTGGATATTTTTTTAAGTATGATAATAGTATTATGGTTATTTTTTAAAGTTTGTATCTTTTGTAGAAAATATGGGTGAATGGGGCAGGGCTGGCCATGGGGCAATGGTTGTTAGGGCTGAGGCATGGTACACAGAGATTCTTTATGCAATTCTGTCTACTCTGGGGACCAGTCAAAAATCACCATAATAAAAAGTTTAAAAAACAATAATAGCCCTGCTCGCCATTCCCGTAATGGCTGCTTCCTTGAAGGTGCTGTCACATGGAACCTCTTAGCCTCAGCATCCTGAACTGATAGAATTAAACAAATACCACTTTCTTTGAAACCTTCAGCCTTTAAGAACCAGTCACCTCAAGATCTCAACATCATGATCTCAGTTTCAACACAATTGTTCCTAGTTCTCTTTTCATTGCTTTTGGTGCTGCCTGTTGTTGAAGCAGTAGAAGCGGGAGATGCAATCGCTCTCTTGCTCGGTGTGGTTCTCAGCATTACAGGCATTTGTGCTTGTTCGGGGGTGTAGGCACGAAAGAGAAATGGACGGATGAGACTTTGAAGGGCCTCCTGAATCAAACCTTGCCCTGAAAACCTTTGTGCTATTGAGGTTCAGAACTGAGTTTTGGTCACTGAAAGTTCCCAAGAAACAGTAAATAGGGTAGTTCACAGTCTTGGTTATTTCCCTATAAATAGGAACAAATTGATATACTATGTTAAATGGAAAACAAAACGTTTTCTTCACAACAAATAATGCACTGAAAAATGCCTTAGAAAGAGGGTCAAAGAAGTGAGATGGCTGAACTCTGCATATTTCATAGTTTCAGAATTCTCAATAGGAAGAAGAAAACTCTTGCCCAGAATCCTGGGAAATTGCCACTGTTTAAGTTATAATCACTGCCTCCTGCATCATTAAGGAGTCTTTTCTCCATCCATATTTTTAATGGATTTTTGTGTTGTTATCTCCCAAGTTAATATTGTACCTAGATATTAAATACAGTTGGTCAAAAATTAAAACTTATGTCTTTGGGCTTCCCTGGTGGCACAGTGGTTGAGAGTCCACCTGCCGATGCAGGGGACACGGGTTTGTGCCCCGGTCCGGGAAGATCCCACATGCCGCGGAGCGGCTGGGTCCGTGCGCCATGGCCGCTGAGCCTGCGTGTCCGGAACGGGAGAGGCCACAACAGTGAGAGGCCCACGTACTGCAAAAAAAAAAAAAAAAAAAAAACCAAATCTCTTTGTGGGGGAAACGTTTAGAAAATGTATTCGATGTACCTAACGTTGAAATGGAGAAAAGATTTAATGTAAAAAAAAATACTTTATATTGACATTGAAATGGAGAAGAGATTTAATGTTTAACAAAACCAAAAAAATCTTTATATTAACTGGTAACATCTCCATGGTGAGAAGTACTATATATCAAATATAAACCCATTAGGTAAGTTAAAAAAAAATAATAAAGAGAGATGTAAACCTATAGGGCAGAGATAAAGACATTATTTTATTATTAACAATAATAATACAAAGGACTACCATTTAGGGAGTCTCTACTCTGTGGCAGGCACTTTGCTGAGCCCTTTGCATGCCTATGTTATACTTTTCATGACAACTCTCATTTTACTAAAGTTCAGATGTCTTGCATACCAAGTGGCAAGCTTCAGATTATATGAGGTATATCAGAGGGAACGAATAAAACAAGAAGCTAGAAGGGCTAAACAAGGAAAGGTATGGACTGCTGACGTCTGAGAATAGGAAAAGGACCCCATAAAGACAGTGGTAGGTAGAGTGCTTTGCAAACCGAGGAAGAACAGAGATTCAAGAAGAAAGGAGTGGCTCCTTGTGTCAAATACCACACAAAGTGCAGGCAAAATAGCAACTAAAAACTGCTCAGTGAATTTTACAGTTAGGAGGCTGGGAGTACCTGGGGTCTTGGAAAGAACCCAAGAAACTGGGCTGGGAATGAGTGGGTAGCAAATTAGGCCTACTCTTGATAAGCTATGCTGTGAAGGGAACTTGAAAGATTGGTGTGATATTGTGATTTATAATAAGAAATATATATTTGGTCTTCATATGTTTCTGGCAGAGCTTCTAAAGCCCTTGGAATTTCCTAAGTGATGAAAGTGATAAAGATGTCTTTTGTTAATGAGGTCTCTTGGACCACACCTAAGGATGGGGCTGGCTGCCAGGAGGATCAACCATGTTTTTAGAGGGGTGGAAACTTTCCACGCCCCTGACCTCTGGGGATGGGAGAGGGGCTGGAGGTTGAATCAATCACCAATGGCCAGTGATTTAATAAATCACGCGTATACAGTGAAGCCTCCATAAAAACCCAAAAGGATGGGGTTTAGAGCACTTCCAGGTTGGTGAACATCTCTTTCTATCTGGCTATCCATGAGTTATATCCTTTTAAAATAAACGGGTGATCTAATAAGTAAAATGTGTCTCTGAGTTCTGTGAGCCACTCTAGCAAATTAATCAAACCCAAGGAAGGAGGGGGTCATGGGAACCTCTGACTTACAGCCAGTTGGACAGAAGCACAGGGCACAACCTGGGCTTTCGATTGGCATCTGAAGGTGGGTGGGCAGTCTTGTGGGACTGAGCCCTTAACCTGTGGGATCTGATGCTATCTCTGGGTAGATAGGGTCGGAACTGAGTTGAATTGTAGGACACCAGCAAGAATTGCTTTGTGGTGTGGGGAAACCTCCACACAATCAGAACTGGTCCCAGACCTTAACTGACTAATACCTAGAGGAAGGTAGCCACAAAGGTGAGAGGAGCTTGACTGTGTTGATGTGTGGTAGGAAAACAGCAGGGGAGAGACTGAAGATGGAGGAAAGGGAGGTGACTACACGACGCAGTGCTGAGGGATCGGGAGGGATGCAGTCCAGCGCCCAGACGAGGGATTGCCTGGGATGGGAGGAGGGGCACCTCCCTGTGGAAGGGGAAGAAGAAAGGAGGCTACTTGTGGGTTGGGGCTTAGGAAAGAGATCAGGGAGTCATGATGTCAGAGAGCAGGTGAACTGGGAGTGGGGGAAGTGAGTAAGCTGAAGACAAGGAAGGTTTGGCCAGAGACTGGCATGGTGGCATTTCTGAGCTGAAGCAGTCATGACAAGGTCTGGGGTGTGCCTGGCTGAGGTGGCAGGTATGGCACTAGAGTTAAAAGGTCAAGAATTATGAGCTGGATGACCCTGAGGAACAGATCTGAAGTGGAGAAAAAGTCCGGTGAGTTCTATCCTCAAAGCAATCAGGAGAGAGCAGTTCCTTGGCTTAAGACAGAATCACATTTTGAAATTTAAAAAAAATAGTAATTCTAAGTCTTAACTCATGGCTAATCTAAACAGCTCTTGCCAAAACGTAAATCTGTAGCTTCCTCAAGAGTAGACCAAATATTTAGACCAAGAAACAGACTGAAACTGTGAAGCAGGAAACCTGCATGATTAATCCTGACTCTGTCAGTTACAAAATGGGTTAAATATAACTTTCTGAATTAGACTGGAGCCTGGTCTCCATTCATTCACATTCATTCAGCAAACATGCTTTCTGTCTGCCAGGTACTTTGCTAGGTCTCGGGAATTCAAAAACGAATTATCTATGGTCTTTATGGAACTCACAAACAAGCAGAGGAACCAACCCTGACAGTATGAAAATTCTAGGGCAGAGGTAGGTAGAAAGTGCAGTGGGGTTGTGTGAGCACAAAGAAAGGAACCTAGATTTGGGGTGAAGGAGCACAAAAGAGCTAACGTGAGATAAACCTTAAAGAAGGAGCAGAGGGCACCAGCCTGGGAAGGATAGGAAGGGCATTCTAGGAAGAGGAACAGCATGAGAAAGGGCACTGAGGGCCCAGATAGTCATGAAATAACAATCTGGTTTGGCAGAGCAGTAGTTCTTAAATGGCAGTCTGCACAAGAATCAGCCTCGGTATCATTAAAAAGCAGGTTCCCAGGCCCCGGGAGCAATGGATCTGGTAGGCCTAGGAATCTGCATTTTTAAAAACAAGTGTGCTCGGGCTTCCCTGGTGGCACAGTGGTTGAGAATCCGCCTGCCAATGCAGGGGACACGGGTTCAAGCTCTGGTCCGGGAAGATCCCACATGCCGCAGAGCAACTAAGCCCGTGCGCCACAACTACTGAGCCTGGGCTCTAGAGCCCGTGAGCCACAACTACTGAGCCCGCGAGCCACCAACTACTGAAGCCAGCACTCCTAGAGCCCGTGCTCCACAACAAGAGAAGCCATGACGATGAGAAGCTCGCGCACAGCAATGAAGAGCAGCCCCCGCTCACCACAATTAAAGAAAGCCCGCGTGCGGCAACGAAGACCCAACATAGCCAAAAATAAATAAATAAATTTATTTTTTAAAAAAACAAGAAAACAAGTGTCCTCGATGCTTCTGAAGACAGTTCATGCTGCAAAACCCTGGGCTAAACGAAATTGAGCTATTTGTAATGAGGTGGATGGACCTAGAGTCTGTCATACAGAGTGAGGTAAGTCAGAAAGAGAAAGACAAATACCATATGCTAACACATATATATGGAATTTAAGGGAAAAAAATGTCATGAAGAACCTAGGGGTAAGACAGGAATAAAGACACAGACCTACTAGAGAATGGACTTGAGGATATGGGGAGGGGGAAGGGTAAGCTGTGACAAAGTGAGAGAGAGGCATGGGCATATATACACTACCAAACGTAAGGTAGATAGCTAGTGGGAAGCAGCTGCATAGCACAGGGAGATCAGCTTGGTGCTTTGTGACCACCTGGAGGGGTGGGATAGGGAGGGTGGGAGGGAGGGAGACCCAAGAGGGAAGAGATATGGGAACATATGTATATGTATAACTGATTCACTTTGTTATAAAGCAGAAACTAACACCATTGTAAAGCAATTATACTCCAATAAAGATGTAAAAAAAACCCTGGGCTATAGTACAGGGTACCTGGTGGGATGAAGGAGTGGGGGTTGTGATGAGGCAGAAATTTTGGTCAGGACCACATTGTGCTAAGGACGACAGCTCAGTTTACGAGCAGTGAGGCATCTTTTGGGAGTGCCCTGATGACACCTGTTCTAGACATCCCAGTCTGGAGATGGCACTGACAAGAGCCTGCAGAGAAGGAGGGTTCCGTATCCAGACAAAACATGAAGGGCTTCTTCAAGGGAAAGTACATTATTTAGAGATGAAACCATAACGAGGACCCTGGTCCTACCGCCCACTTATTAGCTGGGGGTGGCCAGGACATCCTCGGGCTCCTAGGAGACAAAACCTCCCCTCAGGAGACCTACAGTAACAGCCACGGTGGCCCACATAGTGTGCACAGGCCTACGCAGAATCCAGGCTGCGGGACACTCCCTGTGGTTCTGAGGCCTGTGCTGAGTCACCTCTCACTGCAACAAGCTTCTCAGAGCCCCTGGGATCTTGCTTCACATGGTGCTGCTTGGATTCCCCTTGGTTTCCAGCCCAAGGAAGGAGAAAGAATAAATATCAGCCAAAGGTGTTGCTAAGGCTAGGTGCCCAGAGCCCCTCCCCTTGCCTCTCTCCCCTCACTCCCTACCCTAGAAGCTAGGATAAACAGCTGATTTCCCAGTTTCACGACCCTCTTGGCTGCTCCTGCAGAAAAAGGGCAGAGGCGAGCGCCTCTCAGAACAAACCCAAGGCTGGAAGGGACTTGATGACAACCTGTTTTCTGGGAGAGGCCCCAGGCTGGCTAATGTGAAGCTCGATCATCGCCACCCAGGCCTGGCCCCAGGGGCGGGGCTCTCACCCCCAGACTCCTTCTCAGGGTAACTTCCTGGCTGACTGACACAAAGGGTGACCTCGCACAAAACTACTCCCTTTCTTGGGCTTTGGCTTCCTCTGTAAAATGATGGAGTTGGACTCAAAGAAGCTTATCCAGTCCTATCATTCCTGGACTGATTGGGCTAAACTGATTGGGACAGAATACCCTCCCTCTAACGTGCCCAGGAGGGCCAGGAGCTATTTCAGGTACTCTCAAGACACATTGATCCATTTACTTATTATTTTCTGAACACACTACTATGTGCAAATAATAAGAATGGCCATCATGTTCAAGTGCTTACTCTGTACCGGCATTATGCTAAGCATTTTACACTTCTTTGCCCATCACAACAACCCTATGAAGAGGGTACTATTATTATCTTTATTGCATCAATGAGAAAATTGAGGCTCAGAGAGATTAAGTATCTTGCCCAAGAACATTCAGCTGGTAAAGCAGCAGAGCCCATATCCGCTCCAGGTCGGTCAGTTTCAAAGACCATGGCCTTTCCACTCCATCACACTTTAAAATGCTGGTCAAACAAGGATTAGTTAGGTGCAGATCACAGCCTATACTGGAGTTGTTGTGGAGGAGGGAGGGAGGAAGGACAGACCAAGTGATGAAATTATTTTATTTTATTTTTTGGCCGCACCGCACAGCTTGCGGGATCCTAGTTCCCCCAGCCAGGGATGGAACACATGAGAGCGCGGAGTCCTAACCACTGGACTGTCAGAGAATTCCCGAAATTCTTTGTTAAATGGGAATAAGAATAGTACCTGCCTCAACTCGTGGTTGTGAGAATTAAATGATTAACACCTTCATAAGTGCTTTAAAAAGACAGCTACTAATATATAACATTAACTACTGTTATTAATGAATGTTTTAAAATTGTGGTAACATATACATAACATAAAATTTACCATTTTAACCATTTTTAAGTGAACAGTTCAGTGGCATTAAGCACATAACATACTGTTGTGCAACCATCACCACTATCCATCTCCGGAACTTTTTCATCTTCTCCAACTGAAATTCTGCCATTGGTTTTTAATAATTATTAATACAACTCATTATTATGCTAAATATCTATATGTTCCTATCCCCTTGACAAAAGGCTGTAGGTTGTAGCAGAGGGCACGGGTTGGAGATCATAGCCCTGAGTTTAAATTCAGACTCCCTCACAGTCGGTTTGAATTTAAACCCCTCAACATCAGTTCCTCCATGGGGATGAGACAAATACACGGAGATCACACAGGATTGTGATTAGTATTAGATGAGATCACCGAGGAAAAGGTACATTGCAACCTCCATGCAAAGAGCTCCACAAACGTTAGACCCTTAGATTGGTGGATAGATACTTTTAAGCTCCCAGCTCAGCTCCTGGCACAAAATAAGAACTCAGAAAAAGTTCTAAACGAACCGGAGAAGCTCTAAGTTGTTGAGCCATACTGCCCCCTGGTGGTAGCCCAAAACGGTGCAGCGTCTCTGGCCTCCCCGGTGCTCTTTGGGGCTAATTGGGTAAGACCACGGGGCCGTCTGGGAACGCGCGGGAAACCAAAGGTTACTGCCTGGAGGGGCTTTTCCTGAAGACTCTCGTTATCCCAAGACGTCCTCCAGGCTCAACTCTATTTTCCAAATGGGCTGGTCTCCTTTTCGTACTGCTGACTTACTCTTACCGCTTTTGCTCATGTTGCACCACCTTCCCACCGGTGGCTCTTTCAAACCCTAAATCTCCCTCAGACCCTATCAAATCTCACCTCCTCCAGAAGGCCACCCTGTAGAACTCCAGCCAGGCTCTCCTTCACTCCTTTTTTTAACCTCTACAGAACTCACAGCCTGTACTTAATTATGTGCTGTGTGTATTTCTCTCCAAACTTTGGTTCCTTGATATAATTGCCTTGTTTTCTAATGTTTCCCAGGTCTACAGAGAAAGAACTGAAGTGATGGATAGAGCTCCTTAAAAGCTATATATTTTTTTGGAGATACAGTTGATTTACAATATTAGTTTCAGGTATGCAACACAGTGATTCAAAATTTTTATAGATTATACTCCATTTAAAGTTATTAAAAAATATCAGCTATATTCCCTGTGCTGTACAATATATATCCTTGTAGCTTATTTATTTATACATGGTAGTTTGTACCTCTTAAGCCCTTGCCCCTATCTTGACCCCTGCCTTCCCTCTCCCCACTGTTAATCACTAGTTTGTTCTCTATATCTGTGATTCTGTTTCTGTTTTGCTATATTCATTCACTTGTTTTATTTTTTTAGATTCCACATAGAAGTGATAATATACACTTTTTCTCTGTCTGACTTATTTCATAATACCCTCCAGGTCCATCCATCCATGTTGCTGTGAATGGCAAAATTTCATTCTTTTTTATGGCTGAGTAGTATTCCAGCGTGTGTGCATGTGTGTGTGTGTATCACATCTTCTTCATCCATTCATCTGTTGATGGACACTCAGGTTGCTTCCATATCTTGGCTATTGTAAATGATGCTGCTATGAATATTGGGGTGCACATAGCTTTTCAAATCAGTGTTTTTGGTTTTTTTCAGATATATATCCAGGAGTGGAATTGCTGGATCACTGGGAGTTCTATTTTTAGTTTTTTGAGGAATCTCCACACTGTTTTCCATAGTGGCTGCACCAACTTACATTCCTACCAAGAGTGCATAAGGATTCCCTTTTCTCCACATCCTCACCAACATTTGTTATTTATTGTTTTTTTGATGATAGCCTTCCTGACAGATATGAGGTGATATCTCATTGTGGTTTTGATTTATCAATACATTTTTCTTATGATTAGCAATGTTGAGCATCAAAAGCTATACATTTTTGAGTTCAAAATACAGACCAGGTACAGCACTGGGTACTTGGTACTTTTACAAACATAACAATCCCATGATAATTCTAATGCAACTCTAGTGCAAATTACATATTATTTCAATTTATAGGTAATAAAACTGAACCTCAGAAAGGTTAAGTGACTTTCCCAAAGTCATACAGCTTGTAAGTGGTAGAGTATGGGTTTGAACCTATGTGTGCCTGCTTACAAATTCACAGAATAAATTTTATCTCCCCTGTTGACTCCTCTCAGGTTGTTGGCACATGCCTGGAACAGTGACTTGGGAAAGAATTCAAAACACCTAGGCTTGGAGGGTTACATGGTGGGTTTGATTAGCAATGTCTGCCGTGAGTGATGAATGATGAGTGGTGATGTGTGCACCTTGTACTTGCCATCCTTTCATTACCCCATGCTGGATGGGTCTACGTGAGGATACTCCACCTTATTCTGAACATGGTTTTAAGAAGGCATACTATGTTGAATACGCATGTGCTTTAAAGTAAGACTGACCTGTATTAAAATTAAGCTCCATCAGTTTCTGGAACTTTGAAACGTTAGTTGGTCCTTTCTTTATGCCTTAGATTCCATATGTGTGAAATGTTTATAATAACCCCTGAGTTGTTATGAGGGTTTAATGGGATTAATTCTGTAAACACCCTTGGCATGGTGTCTGGAATACAGTAAGTGCTCAACTGGTGTTACTTCTCTCTCCCTTCCTATTAGAAATAGAGAGCCCGATTCCTCTTAGGCAGTAGTTTGGAGGGCACTGTCCTTCCTAGGAAATAATAATTGTATGTCAAAACTGTCACAGAATAAATGTTTTAACCTGATGAGACCATCTGGTATCACTAGCCTCCAAACGTGATGCACCAGGAAGGACACAACATTGTCTATGTAGTACTCCTGCCGAAAGTGTCTAACTTGAATCTAAACACAAGGAAAGAATCAGACAAAGACAAAACAACTGGCCTAGACACTTCAACAAGATCAATGTAAGGAAAAAAAACAAACAAACAACGTTCTAGATTAAAGAAAATATAGGAGATATATTAACCAAATGCAATGTATGATCCAAAACCAAAACAAAACAAAACAAAACAGCTATAAAGGACAATCAGGGGAATTAGAATATGGACATATCTTAAATATAGCCTTGCATCAATGTTAAATTTCCCAAGCGTGATAATTATGTTTCAGCTACATAGGAGAACGTCCATGTTCTCAGGAGATACTTGCTAAAGTATTTGGAGTGAAGTGTCATGATGCCTACAACTAACTCAATGGTTTAGGGAAAGCTGTATGTATGTATATGTGTCTGTATAAACAGTTAAAGCAAATATGGCAAAATGTTAACAATTTAATCTTAAGGAAAGGGCATCCAGTGTTCATTGTATTACTCATAACTTTTCAGAAGATTTGAAATATTTCAAAATAAAAAGTCAAGAATAAAATATATATTCTAGTTAGCAAAGTTTTAAAATTATAATGCTTCATGTTGGTCAGGGTATGGTAAAATAAACACACTAATAAATTCCAGATGATACACGAGCACAACCATTTTAGAAAATAATTTTGCAACAAATGTCTGTGCACTTTAACACAGTGAGTCTACTTCTGGGAGTGCGCCATTTAACACAGTGATTCTGCTTCTGGGAGTCTGCCTTAAGTAAGTAATTGAAAAGAAAAAAAAATGGGGAAAAGTATTCACTGCAGTGTTTTTTACAATGGTAAAAACTGAAGAGCAAAAAAACCTAAATGTCTAGCGATTGAGGAATGACTAAGTAAACTATACCAATCTGATGGGCTATAATGCAGCTATTAAAAGTGAAAATTATGAATAATAATCTTAAAATATTTGAAGACTATACAGCAACATGAGAAATAGGAAGTACAAGTTAAATTTTTAAAAAGCAGAAGAGAGAATTAGAACAAAGAAATGGGAGGAAAAAATAAACTTTTGTTCTTTTCATAAGACTGGGTGGAAGCTCAGTTTGAGACTTATTTCTCTAATTATCACAAGAGCCCTGGGAGTCCCCTGTGGTCTAATGGTTGTTAGGATTCTGGGCTTTCACTGCCGTGGCCCCGGTTCATCCCCTGGTCAGGAAATTGAGATTCCGCAAGCCACGTGGCGCAGCCAAAAGAGAGAGAGAGAAAAAAAAAAGCCCTAATTCTGAGAGAATCTTTGAAGGAGTAGCTACAATCTACTTATGACTTTGAACCTATTTTTATGAGAGAGAGAGAGGGAATACATTGTTCTAAATGAAGAAACAGAGGGGAAAAAAGCTTTTGAATTAGAGCCTGACACTGCCTGCATGTGCAGGACTTTAAATGCACCAAGTCATTAATCATGAGCTCCTAGAGCAGGAATAATCCATCCTAATTAATTTCTTAAAAAATGAATTTATTTGAGCAATAGAAATGATGGATCACTAAACATTCATTACAGGCCACCAAGCATGTGTCCACCTATGGGGACTGAGAAGAAGCAATGAGGATGAAAAGGCTGGGAAGCAAACCGTCTCAGATGATGAGAAAATCACATCCGTGGTGAGTGGGAAGGGGGCGCAGTCACATTTTACCGGATACTAAGATACACGGGGGCAGTCCTCTCTGAAGGATAAGGGCCCTTCTATTCACTTTAGAATTCTGGTTTTCCACTATCCTAGCCCTGTTCTCCGAAGAAACAAGGAAAGAAATAATGACAAAAGATACGAAGCAACTCTGTCTCAGAAGCCCAGCTTGAATTTATGTAACCAGCATAACCTGAAACAGCCAGAATCACCAGCCTGGAAGACACATAAGGTCACATGTTTTCTACTTTTCAAAAGAAAACCAGCTTGATTACCCACATGCCAGACAAACAGAAAGTCCAATATCCCTTTCTCCCTTTGAATTGTCCTGTATTCCTGGTTCTACACAAACCAAAGTGGCCAGTGTTGCTAAGGACAGAGAATGGAAGACACATTTCCATTCACCAGAGAACCTGTTTGGGGGAGCAGCTGCCTCTGTCACTGCTACACGTGTGGCTGATGAAAACCCTCCATGCACAGCCTGATACATGCCTGCCTCTTCCTGCTGCAGGGAGCTTGCTGCTCCGGATCTCTGTGGTGTTCCGTGCCGGGCTCCCAAGGTCACCCTCACATACTGAAGTGTGCACCCCTTCCCCACAATTCATGTATTGAAGTCCTAACCCCCAGTACCTCCGAATGTGCCTGTATTTGGAGATAGGATCTTTACAGAGGTAATTAAGGTTAAATGACATCATTGTTGTGGGCCCTAATCCAATATGACCGGCCTCCTTATAAGAAGAGGAGACAATAAAACAGGGACGCATATAGGGAAAACAGAGGGAGAAGATAGCCATCTACAAGCCAAGGAGAGAAGAAATCTACTCTGCCAACTCTGTCTTGATCTTAGACTTCTAGCCTCCAGAACTGTGAGAAAATACATTTCTGTTGGTTGAAGACATCCAGCCTGTAGTATTTGTTATAGCAGCCCTAGCAAACTAATACAGGTCAGCTTTGTCCTTTTGTATGCATCTATACAGTAGACCCAAAATCACTTGTTGAAAAGACTATTCTTTCCCCATTGAATGGTCTTGTCAAAATCAAGTGACCTGAGATGTATGCGATTATTTCTGGACACAATTCTAGTCCACTGATTTATAAGTCTATCTTATGCCAGTACCACACTGTTCTAGTTACTGTAGTTTTGTAGTAAGTTTTGAAATAGGGAACCATGAGTCCTCCAACTTGGTTCTTCTCTTTCAGAATTGGTTTGGCTATTCAGGGTTCCTTGTAATTTCATATGAATTTTAGAATCAGTTTGTCCATGTCCAGCTGCAAAAAAGGCAGCTGACATTTTGATAAGGATTGCATTAAACCTGTGGATCAGTTCAGGGAGTATTGCCATCGTAACAATGTTAAGACCTCCAATATATGAACATGGGATATCTTTTCATTTATTTAGATCTTTAATTTCCTCCCATGATGTTTTGTAGTTTTCAGTGTCCTGAATTTCTTTTGTTAAATTTATCTCTAGGTACAGTTGACCCTTGAACATGGGTTTGAGCTACATGGATCCACTTACATATGGATTTTTTTCAATAAGTACTACAGTACTATACAATCCACAGCTGACTGAATTTGTGGATGTGGAACCCCATGGAGCCAACTATAAAATTATACATGGATTTCCAACTGTGTGCTTGGGGCAGGGGTTGGCACCCCTAACCTCCATGTTGTTCAAGGGTAAACTGTATTTATTCTTTTTAATGCTATTATAAGTGAAATTTTTAAAATTTAATTTTCAGATTGTTCATTGCTGGTTTATAGAAGTACAAACGATTTTTGTACATTGATCTTATATCCTGCAACCTTGCCAAACTTGTTTAGTAACTCTAATAGGTATTTTGTAGATTCTTTCAGATTTTTCATATCTGAGATTATGTCATCAGTGAATAGGAGTAGCTTTACTTCTTCCTTTCTAATCTGAAGGCTTTTAAATTTCTTTTTTCTTGCCTAATTCCTTGGCTAGAACTTCCAGTACATGTTGGATAGACATGGCAAGAGTGGATATCCTTGTCTTGTACTTGATCTTTGGTGGAAAGCTTTCAGTCTTTCACCATTGTGATGTTAGCTATGAGTTTTTGTAGATGCTTTTAATAACCTGAGTAAGTTCCTTTCTATTTCTAGTTTGTTGAGTATTTTTATCATGAAACGGTGTTAGATTTTGACAAATACTTTTTCTGCATTTATTGAAATGATCACATGTAGTTTTTGTCCTTTATTCCATTAATGTGGTGTATTACATTGACTGATTTTCATATGTTGAGCTACCACTGCATTGCTGGGATAAATCTCACTTGGTCTTGAGGAGTAATCTTAATGTACTGCTTGAATCAGTTTGCTAGTATTCTGTAGAGGGTTTTTGCATGTGTATTCATATGGGATATTGGTCTGTAGTTTTCTTTTTATGTGTTATCTCTGGCATGGTATCAGGACAATACTGGCCTCATATAATGAGTTAGGAAGTGTTCTCTCCTTTTCTATTTTTTGCAAGAGTTTGAGAAGAATTAGTGCTGATTCTTCCTTAGATATTTGATGGGACTCACCAGTGAAGCCATTTGGTCCTGGGATTTTGTTGTTGTTAAGAGTTTTTTTGATTACTGATTCAATCTCATTATTTATAGGTCTATTCAGATTTTCTATTTCTTCTTGAATCAATTGAGATAGTTTGTATGTTTCTAGGAATTTTCCCAATTATTCTAAGTTATCTAATTTGTGGGCATACTCTTGTTCACAGTATTCTCTTAAAATCCTTTTTATTTCTATATAGTCAATAGTAATGTCTCTGCTTTCATATCTAATTTTAGTAATTTGAGCATTCCCTTTTTTTCTTGGTTAGTCTAGCTGAATGTTTGTCAGTTTTGTGAATCTTTTTGAAGAACAAAATTTTGGTTTTGTTAATTTTCTCTGTTGTTTTTCTGTTCCCTATTTCATTCAAGTCCCCTGTAATATTTATTATTTCATTCCTTCTGTTGCTTTGGGTTTAGTTTGCTGTTCTTTTTGTAGTTTATTAAGGTAGAAGTTTAGATTATTGATCTGATATCATTCTTCTTTAATGTATGTATTCACAGCTATAAATTTCTTTCTGAGAACTGCTTTTGTTACATACCATAAGTTTTGGTATGTTGTGTTTTCTTCTTTGTTCATCTCGAAGGATTTTCTAATTTACCTTGTGATTTAGTTTTTTGTTATTTAGGAGTGTGTCATGTAATTTCCACATATTTGTGAATTTTCCAAACTTCCTTCTGCTATTGATTCTAGCTTAATCCTATTATGGTTGGAAAAGATACTTTATATGATTTCAATTTTTAAAAAATTTACTGAGATTTGTTTTCTGGCCTAACATTTGGTCTATCCTGGAGAATACTCCATGTGCACCTGTCTAGTTGTTCTATTCATTATTGAAAATGGGGATAATAAAGCATCCAACTATTATTATTGAACTATTTTTCCTTCCAATATGGTCAATATTTGCTTCATTTATTTTGAGGCTCTGTTGTTAAGAGCATATATTTTTATAAGTGTTATATCTTTATATCATTATATAATGTCCTTCTTTGTCTCTTGTAACAATTTTTGTCTTAAAGTCTATTTTATATGATGTTAGAATAGCCATTCCAGCTCTCTTTTAGTTACTATTTGCATGGAATATCTTTCCCATTCTTTTAGTTTCTACCTATTCCTGTCTTTGAATCTAAAGTGAGTCTCTTGTAGATAGCATATAGTTGGATCACTTTTTAAAAATCCACTATAGCACTCTCTGCCCTTTCATTGGAGTTACATTTAATGTAATTGGTCATAAGGTAGGAATTTTATCTGTTATTTTTCTATTTGTTTTTTATATGTTGTATATCTTTTCTGTTTCTCTTATTTCTCCATTACTGTCTTCTTTCCTGTTGATTAGCTATGTCGTAGTGTACCATTTTAATTCCCTTGTTTACTATATTTTTGGGTTAATTTCTTAGTCATTGTTGTTTGACCATGGACAATGTATAACTGGACAGTTATAATTGGAATTACAATGAACATCTTAACTAATAACAATTTGGTTCTGATTAATGCCAACCAATTTCACTATTATACAAAAATTTTGCCCCCATATACCTCTGTTCCCTCTCCCCTTCTTTGTACGATTATTGTCATACAGACTACACTCTTAATATGTTGTGTGCCCATCAATGCAAAGTTATTATTATTGCTTTATGTAGTTATCTTTTAAATAAGATAGTAGAAAATAAAGAGTTACAAAAAATACGTTTGTACTGTCTTTTGTATTTACCTATGGAGTTACCTTTAATGGTATTCTTTATTTTTTCATGTGGTTTCAAATTAAGGTAAGTCCTTTGAGCCAATTCTTGAGGGAGCCACCAGATAGGTCAAAACAAACAACCACAATTTCTTGTGAATGAGATCCATTCTGTTCTTTCTGTTCCCAATACCTGTACGGGGAATGCAGCTATTTTCTTCAAGGCCACTGCCAACCCTGGGTGGGACCAGGATAAGTTAAAACACCACAAAGGGGCTTCCCTGGTGGTACAGTGGTTGAGAACCCGTCTGCCAATGCAGGGAACACGGGTTCGAGCCCTGGCCTGGGAAGATCCCACATGCTGCAGAGCAACTAAGCCCATGCACCACAACTACTGAGCCTGCGCTCTAGAGCCTGCAAGCCACAACTACTGAAGCCCGCGTGCCTAGAGCCCGTGCTCCGCAACAAGAGAAGCCACTGCAATGAGAAGCCCACGCACCGCAACGAAGAGTAGCCCCTGCTCACCGCAACTAGAGAAAGCCCGCACGCAGCAATGAAGATGCAACGCAACCAAAAATAAATAAATAAATAAAAATAATAAAATAAAATTTAAAAAACACCGCAAAGGGGCTTCCCTGGTAGCACAGTGGTTAAGAATCTGCCTGCCAATGCAGGGGTCACGGGTTTGAGCCCTGGCCCGGGAAGATGCCACATCTCACGGAGCAACTAAGCAAGTGCGCCACAACTACCGACCCTGTGCTCTAGAGCCCGCGAGCCACAACTACTGAAGCCCGAGCGCCTAGAGCCCGAGCTCCGCAAGAAGAGAAGCCACCGCAATGAGAAGCCCAAGCACCACAGCAAAGGGTAGCCCCTGCTCGCCGTAAATAAAGCAAGCCCAAGCGCAGCAATGAAGACCCAACGCAGCCATAAATAAATTTAAAAAGAGAAACACCACACAAAGCTTGCTATTCTTACTGAAATTCAGCTGGTTTTTCTTGAAAACGTTCCCGATTGTTGGAGGCTTTTAGTTAGTGTCCAGTGTTCTGAAAAAGTTTTTGCTGCATTTTTTGTTACTATTATGAAGGGATCAACTTTTGGTGTTCTTCCTTTGCTGCTCTGCTGACACCACTTCAATATGACTTATTACTGGCAATGTTAACCTTGATTACTTGGTTAAGGTGGGGTCTGCCAGGTTTCTCCACTGCAAAGTTACTATTTTTTCCTTTCCATGCACTATTCCAGAGGTCAGCAAACTATGGCTGGAAGGCCAAATCAAGCCCACTGACTGTTTTTGTAAATAAAGTTTTATTAGTACACAGCTGCACTCATTTTTTTAAAACATATTTTCTGTGGCTGCTTTCATGCTACAACACCAGAGATGAGTTGCTGTGCAAAAGGCTGTATGGCTCACAGAGACTAATATAGTTCCTCTTTGGTTCTTCGCTGGCTCTTGCTCTATTTGTTAGAAACATATCACTAAACCTAGCCCACATCCAAGGGGAGAGGAATTAAGCTTTACCTTACTGAGGGAGCAGTATCCAAGCATTTTTGGACATATGTTAAAATCAAGATAATTAAATGTTTGGGAGTCTATACTTTGAGGCCATGCAAATATCATGTTTCTCCTTAAACTTTTGCTCACTAATATTTCCTTCATCAGTAGGTCTCACCTACAGCAATTATTACTGTGGTGCTCTAATCATGATTTGCTGTTTCTCTCATTCCTTTTACATGTCTTAATTTGAATTCTTCTGTAAGGGAGATTTGTTTCTTCTTCCCCACTTATTTATTTACTCAATCCTTTAATTACATCAGTATGGGCTCACAGATACTTATTTTATTCTTTGGGTCATAACCATTACTATCATAATTTACTTCATGGCATGGGAGTTGAGGTACTTTCTCTTGTTGGAGGTTTTATGTTAGAACCCTGAATGTGATTTTTAGGCAAGTCCCTTGACCTCTCCTTCTTTTTATCATCATCAGAATAAAAATATTAATAGCCACCTCACAGCATTCTTGTGAAAATGCTGTTTGAACTAGGAGGTAGGATATAAATGTTAGATTCTTTGGTAATGTACTTCCTTTACTCCCATTTCCTTCTTCACTTTCCTTCTCTCCCTCTTTCCTTCCCCTTTTCTCATTCCTCCTTTTTCCTCCTCAGCCTGTGTGTTGCACCCACCAGGGGTCCCCTGTGGCAATAGGGCTGAAGCCAGTGGGGTCTGAGTCACAGCACTTCTTTGAAGGAGGGCTGTACCAAGCTCAGCCCAAATAACCAGTTTCCCTTTGCTGTGTCCCCAGGAAGCCACTTCAAGGACTCCTTTGCTGTTCTAAGCAGACCTCTTCCTGCACACCTGGGCCCTGCACCCTTCATCCCCTGGAGGGCAGGGACCTTGCCTTACACCTTTCATAACTTCCTTACATCCCTTACTGCACAATGACTTTCAGATAGTCTTTCATCAACCTTGAATGCAAATCTGAACATACACATAGTCTGCATGTTTCCACCATGCAGAACATGGGCGTGCTAACTGCCAAACATCATCACTGAAATTCACTGGGCTGTTTCTATCACTTTCTTAGGGTTTCATTCCTAGTTTGGAGATATTTGATGTTCTATGTCAATAGTCATTAACTGTGTGGGAGGCTATAAAGTGAGTCAGACATGCATGGTTCTGAAACTCAAGGAGCCCACAGTACACTTACGGGGAGAGAGCTCTGCACAAATAACCAACCATAGATAATCAAGGACTTCAAATGTCAGACATCACATGGATTTTGTTCAGTAGGCAGTGGGCAGTTAGTGAAAGCTTTTGAGGAAGAAGATGACATAATCTATAATGAAAAACTAGGAAGGCTGAAATGCATGAGCCTGGAGACATGGGTGGGGAGGGGGCAATTAGAAGGCTTTTGGAATGACCTGAGTGAGAAATAATATACCTCAATGGCAGTAAGAATGGAAAGAAATGGACAGAAACCTCTCCCAGGAGAAGTCAACAGGACATGGTCAGCTAGCAATCAGAGAATCTTAGAAGGCGACCTTTGAGACTATCTGGGGCAAGCTGAAGGTTTGTGGCAACCCTGCATCAAGCCAGCCTACCGGTGCCATTTTTCCAACAGCATTTGCTCACTTCATGTCTCTGTGTCACATATTGGTAATTCTCACAATATTTAAAACCTCCTATCAGCAAAAAGATTGTGATTCACTGAAGCCTCAGATGATGGTTAGCATTTTTTAGCAATATATTTTTTATTACTTTATTTTTTAAAAATATTTATTCATTTATTTGGTTGCACCAGGTCTTAGTTGCAGCAGGCGGGCTCCTTAGTTGTGGCTCGCTGGCTCCTTAGTTGTGGCATGCAAACTCTTCGTTGCGGCATGCATGTGGAATCTAGTTCCCTGACCAGAGATCGAACCCAGAACCCCTGCATTAGGAGCACAGAGTCTTAACCATGCACCACCAGGGAAGTCCCTAGCAATTTTTTTTTTTTTTTTCGGTACGCAGGCCTCTCACTGTTGTGGCCTCTCCCATTGCGGAGCACAGGCTCCGGATGCGCAGGCTCAGCGGCCATGGCTCACGGGCCCAGCCGCTCCGCGGCATGTGGGATCTTCCCGGACCGGGGCACGAACCCGTGTCCCCTGCATCAGCAGGCGGACTCTCAACCACTGCGCCACCAGGGAAGCCCAGCAATATTTTTAATTAAGGTATGTACATTGGTTTTTTTTTTAGACAAAATGCTATTGCACATTTAATAGACTACAGAATAGTGTAAATATAACTTTTATATGCACAGGAAAACCAAAAAATTCGTGTGACTTGCTTTATTGTGATATTAGTTTTAGATAGTCACTTTATTACAGTGTTCTGGAACTGAACCCCCAATATCTCTGAGCTATGCCTGTATATTCTAAAAATATGTGTAGAAATATCTGCATAGTACACATTAACCCAGACATTTACACCTCTGATCCATGACTTGAGAAGTCACAGAAGTAGATGCAGGCCATAGGGTTAAAGTACAATAGACAGCTCCACAGCAGAGTGTGGGAGAGCTGATGTAGAAGAATTAAGTCAATGATTCTCTGGGTGCCTGCCTGCGGTGCTCTCAACCTCCTCCTGAGAGAGGCAGGGCTTTACCATTAAGAACCATATTTTAATAGCACGTGACTTATCACGCTGGCCACAAGTGATCAGAGCAGGGGAAGATGCTTGACTCAAGGGCAGCTAATTTCTGGGCAGGCAGGTGGCTTATGAGATATGAGATGATTGGAGACTAACAAGGCCAACAGAAAAGAGAATCGGATTTTTGGAGAAAGCTTGTCAGTTGACAGTGGGCACAGAAGATGAAGGGCACAGAGGGATAAAAGATAGCATATCACTGAAGTGGTAGAAATCTGGAGTCAGCAAAAGCCTGAGCATTGCTTTTCAGAGAGTAAGCAGTTGGTGGTTTGTACAGACCATACAGGAGCTGTGGAAGCAGACTGCTAAGATGGCAAAATGGCTAGGTATCAGAAAACAGCAAACTCCTGCCACTATCGGGGCAATGAGATATTTTGGTCCCTAGAGCTGTGCTGATCAGATCCTAAATTGTATTTAAGTCCAAAGTAAGCCCAGCCATATGGCTGTTCCTGAACTTCTAGCCTGTGGCTGAGATTTCTGTCTTCCTTAATTCTATAAGGTTGCTTACAATAACGTCTCATTACTTCTGGTGGCCTGAGTGAATCTGTCCTTTGCAACCACAAGACCCTATTAGGCCATAAAAAGAAATGGAACTCTGGTGACTGCTGCAACACTGATGAACCTTGAAAACAGGTACGAAAGAACAAATATTCTATCATTCCACTTATATAAGGTACTTAGAATAGTCAAAATCAAAGAGACAAAACATAGAAGTTACCAGAGACTGGAGTCTGGGAGGTGGCAGGGGGAGTTATTATTTAATGGTTACAGAGTGTCTGTTTGGAGTGATGAAAAAGTTTTAGAAATAGATAGTTGTGATGATTACACAACATTGTGAATGTAATTAATGCCACTGAATTGTACATTTTAAAATGGCTAAAACAGTAGAATTCATGTAAAACAGTAAAGTTCATGTTATATATATTTTACCACATGCACACAAAGACCCTGTTAGAGACGCAGTGTGATGGAAAGAACACCAGCTTGGAGTCAGAGAAACTGAGTTCAAGACCCAGCTCTGCACTTTCCAGCTGTGTCACTTTGGGCAAGTTACCCAACCTCTCAGGGTCTCAGTTTATTCATTTGAAAAATGCAAATAATAAAACCCTTTCTAGGGTTTCCCTGGTGGCACAGTAGATAAGAATCTGCCTGCCAATACAGGTGACACAGGTTCGATCCCTAGTCCGGGAAGATCCCACATGCCGCGGAGCAACTAAGCCCGTGTGCCACAACTACTGAGCCTGCGCTCTAGAGGCCACGAGCCACAACAACTGAAGCCCGGGTACCTAGATTCCGTGCTCCGCAACAAGCGAAGCCACCGCAGTATGAAGCCCGCACACCACACCAGAGAGTAGCCCCTGGTCGCCGCAACTAGGGAAGGCCCGTGTGCAGCAACGAAGACCCAACGCAGCCAAAAATAAATAAATAAATAAATTTTAAAACCCCAAACAAACCCTTTCTAAGTTTATTGTGAGGAACAATGAAGACAAAAATGCATTAAACCATTACATAAATATCTTTTGAAAAGGAGTCTGGTGACTTTTGCTATGTGTATTTGGAAGAGGAGACAACAGGCCTCTGTATTCTTCTTAAGAAAGTGTGAGGCTTCTCCTTGGACTGTGTGTTCAGGGTACACTTGGGGCCAACAGTGTGAAGCTCACCACATCTGCCCAGACTTCTCTGAATGCCTCTCTTCTTTACTTCCTCCTGCCATTTCCTCTCCAGCCCCTTTTGGGCTCCCAATGCTCTGGGCTCTCTCTTCCTTTAGTACCCTTGGAGACAAGCCCTCAGGAGGGATTATTTTCTCATTCAAACTGGAGTCCCTTTGTTTCCCTTCCCACAGCATATCTGTATTTAGGCCATACCTCTTTCCAGGGAGGAAAAAGCTTGATCCACATAATTTTGCTGAGTTGAACTGAAGGATTTTTTTAGGCATCAGCAGACATGTAGGTACAGGAAATGCCGGGGGTGTGGGAGCCCTCCAACCCCTTTGTATCTCCCACAGCCAGGCAGTTAATAATCCTGAAACATTTGCTGAGTGGGATCCTTTCTCTAGGCATCATCAAAAGGCGGGGGTGGGGTGGGGGACCAAATGGCTTCTCAAACTTGATTGCGTTCTGACGTTCTGTGAGGTCTAAAAAAGTAGGCGCCCACACCAGGAAGGCTGAGGAGCTGTCCTAGGTCCTGAAGTGCAACTGAGCGGGCAAGCCTCCCTGTTTCTCCTAACCCTGGGGCTCTGGCAACTCTGGTTCAGCCTGAACTCGGATTTAGAAGAGGTAAACAAAGAGCTAATTCTGGGAAGGGAGAAAGGATGAGAGAGAGAAGTATGTAAACACACAGAGCCTTCTGGATCAGCTTAAGCATGGAGAGACTGCTAAGGCCAAAACATAGAAACTTTTGATTTTATTTTTAAATTAAAATGGTCACCAAGAAACCTCTAAGCAAACATATGGAACAAGTGCAAGGGGACAAAAAGCTGTGCAACAAACAATGCAATGCAAAACTGTGTAAACACCAATTTGTAAGCAAAACTACAACCACATAGATTGACGTGTCACCATCAACTGAGCCATACCAAAGGACTCAGAGCTCTTTTGCCTTTTCTTGTAGATAGAAACAGTTTAATTTTTATGGACAGAGGACAAATAAGCGTATGACTTAGCTTGATGTCATTCATGCTCTTTCACATGTCTTTGTTCAAAAAAATTTCCCGCTTCTCCAGAAAGTTTGGGGCATAATCCTCCCCACCTGCCTTAATGACATGCTCACGCAAGCATGTTTTCATGGGGCTGAAGAAACTAGGCTGAACAAATATTACTAGTATAAAACCAGACACAGAAAAGGGGTGGGCTTCTAAGTACTTAACACACATGGTCTGCAGTCAAATATGCCCTGCCTTATCGTAGTCCATAAGTTAGGACCTCAAATTAGCCATAACTCTTCAACTTCACTCCTTAGAGGTAGTGACCACATCACATGTCTTTTCCTACACAAACAGACACAAGCAGCAAAAACGTTTAACTAGACACACAGTAGGTGTTCAATAAATGTCGGTTGGTTGGCTGTTTAAGGCAAAATAGACGTGGAGGCTGGATTTCACTCAGGTAATATATTTTTTTTTCTTTCAGGTCATGTATTTTTCTTTCTTTTTAAAAAATTATGGTGTTTTTAATAGTGGAAAAATTAAAAACAATATAAGAGTCCAACACGAGATTGATTAAACAACTTATAGCACATCCATATAACTGCACACCACACCGAACTGTAAAATGAAGTAAATAGATCTACATAACTGATGTGGTAAACGGCTACAATTTATGAAGTAAGAAATGAAAGCTGTAGAACATATATAAAATGTGTATGATTCTATATTTACTAAAAAAAAATTAATCTGAGAAAAGGACACTTTTTATCACTTCTAGCTATATTCATTGCTATAATTCCAGCAGCTGGCACATAGCCAGGATTCAGTAAATATTTGTTAATTAGCTATGGTAACACCAAGGATTCAGTATAGCACTTAAAATACTCCCAACAGAGTGTAAATTCTGACCTTTTTGTTGTTGTTGTTACTCCAGAACAAGCAGGATTTTCCTATTGTTGGGCAGGAGGGGAGTGGGGAGAGCACTTTGTAATTAGACAAAGCTGGTACAGCATTAGATTGAAGGCTCTGGATAATACACTCTTTTTTGCTTATTTTATCTTTCTACCTATCTATTAATCAATTTCCGTAACTTTTTATTTTGAAATTTCCAAACCTATAGAAAAGTTGTCAGACTAATACAATAAACATCTACATTCACCAACTGTTAACTTTTTGCCACATTTGCTTTATATCCTCTGCATCTGTGTGTGTGTATGTGTGTGTGTACTATTGCCAAACCATCTGAGCGTACGTTATATAAATCATGACATTGCAAACCTAAATACTTCAGCATATACCTACAAAGAACATTTGCCTATTTTTGATATGTATATAATTTTCAAAGAACAATTTCTTACTTTGAAATAGTTTAAGACCCAAAAGAAGTTGCAAAAATAGTACAGAAAGTTCCCAGGTACCATGAATGCAGCTCACTCTTCATGATAATATCTTACATAACCTTAGTACATTATCAAAAACAAGAAAATGACACTGACACAACAAATTAATTCAACTACAGACTTTATTTGGATTTCACTAGGTTCCTCCCTCTCTCTCTCATTCTATGAATTTTTATCACGTGTATAAATTTGAGTAACAGAACTCAAAGTTACAGAACAAAACAACCTTCATGTTACCCCTTTATAGTCGTCTCCTCCCCCTAACCCTAATCCATCAACCATTGATGTTTTCAATCGCTACAATTTTTTCATTTCAAGAATGTTACATAAATGGAATCACATAATATGGAGTACTTTTTCACTCAGCATAATGCCTTTGTGATTCATCCAAGTTGTTGAGAATTATTCATCAATAGTTGATTCTTTTTAATACAGATTAGCATTCCTTTAGATGGACGTATCACAGTTTGTTTATCCATTCACCTGTTGAAGGACACTTAGGTTGTTTTCTGTTTTTGTCTATTATAAAGAAAGCTAATGTGAACATTCGTATACAAATTTTTCTGTGAACATAGGTTTTCATTTTTCTAGGCTAATTATTCAGGAGTGAGATTGCTGAGTCATACAGTAAGTGTATTTTTAACTTTATAAAAAACTGCCGAAGTGTTTTCCAGAGTGGCTGTACTGTTTTACAGTCCCACCAGCAGTGGATAAGAGATCCAGATGCTCTGAATCCTTGTAGGCACTCGATATTGTCAGTATTTTGTCTCTGCCACTCTAATAAGTATATATCATTGTGGTTTTAATTTGCATCTCCCCAAAGGCTAGTGATGTTGAACATATTTTTCGTATGCTTATTTGCCATCTGTATATTCCCTTTGGTACAATGTCTGCTCAAGTCTTTTGTCCATTTTCTAATTGGAATGTTCATTTTCTTACTGCTATGTTTAGAGTTCTTTATTTACTATGGATATACATCCTTTGTTGGATATGTGATTTTCAAATACTTCCTTCCAGTCTGCGGTTTGTCTTTTCATCTTCTTAAATGGGTCTTTTACAGAGCAAAAGATTTTTTAATTTTTATGAAATTGATTTCCTTTATGGATCGCACCCTTGGTGTCATGCCAAAGAGTTTTCCCAAGTGGTTGTAGAGGAAAAAATGCAACCATCTTTTTCTCCTCACATGTGTTTAATACTGTGACGGATGCTGAGAGAGATACATAGATGTAGAAGTTGTGCTCAAGGAGCTTCCAGTTCAGATATACAAACACACAAATAATTACAGCAGAAGATGGGAGGCAATTATGTCATGTGAATACTACAAAGGCTGTGGGTAGGAGGAGGAGAGTTCATGAGAGGGAAGGATCACTTTACATTGGAAATATCAGGAAGGCTTCACGGAGGAGGCAGCATTTGAGCCTTAAGGATTTCAACAGCTGAAGTGGGGGCACAGGAAAAAATTCCAAGGAATTTCTTGAGCATGCACATGGCAGGCACTGTGATACCCACTTTGTATACATAATCACACTTATACCTCATAGTAATCTCATGAGAGAGAGGTCAAGGGTTCTCAAACCTAAATTCAATGAGTCTGGGGTAATGCCTGGGAATCTGAATTTAAGTTCCCAGGTACTTCTAATGAGCAGTCAGGTTTGGAGACCCCTCAGGTGGATGGTTTTATTGAAATTTTACATATGAAGAGACTAAGGTTCAGCAAATAATAGCAACTTGTTCAAAGTCCCATGGCTAGGAAGAACTGTGATGCAAAACTAGAGCTCTTATGGACAGAACTTTATCACAAGGCTCCCTGCCTCTGGGAGGCATCATACCTAAAAAAGAATTTATGAGGGAAGAGCAGAGGCCAAAGACTAAGTCCTTGAAACCCAGGAGAGTAGTGAGCACTGCCAAATGCAGAGGCCACAGAGGATGTGGCATGAAGGAGAACCTGGGGATAACTGAACAATGTGTCTGCCTGAGTCTGACATTACAGGAAGATGAATACACACCCCTTGCATAGGGCAGGGCACTCCCTCAGGAGACCTGGCCAGCTGGAAGGAGTTGTGGTTTGAGACTCAGCCAAGATCACTCCTTGGTAGTACAGCTTTGTGCTAAAATGATTAAAGCCAAACATCTGGGCCTACGGAGTGGTATGTCAAGAAAGGGGAGGCAGGGAGACACAAGTCTCACTGGGGAATCTCAGCATGGAATCCCAGGTAAGCTATTCAGAAATTGCAAAATGCAGCCCACTTTAGATTTTCCAGGGCCACTACCCCTTTGATGGATTATTCAGGCCTTTTGCCTCACCTCCTGCTCTATGTGTGTTTTGCCTTCGGATTACTGCTTCTATTGGAGGATGGAAAGGAAAAGAAAGGTGAAACTCCAACTAGGACATTTTGCTGATTTTTGGTAGTCCTGATAACATGGTTAAAATGAGATCGGACCAACAGCCCAGATGTAAGATCTTCTAATTATCTGTGGTTGTTTCCACTTAGCCACACTCATGTTGGTCCCTGGTAGCACAGTCAAGTGGGCTGTATTCTCACTCCCAGGGGGAAAGCCTGGAGGCCTGTGCAAGGTTACTGTGGACAATTCCATCACGAAACCCAACTCATTTGCTGTTGACAGCAGATGCAAAGGAATGTCTGTTATTTGAAAGAGGACAATGATGACAATAACCCCTTATACCTGAACAAAGCACCTTCACATGCATCAACTCAGTTTTTTATGACCTTGGCGAGGTGGGCGTTGTTATCCCCACATGCTTAGGAAGTGGCAGGAGCCACAATTCAAGCCCATCACCTCTGATTCTTTGAATTACAAACCAGCCTGCTACTTTGTTATTGGCCAAAACTTTCCTGAAGCCTACTTAGGCTTATTCTGGCTGCATGGAAATTAATAAGACTTCAAGAGTCTCATTTTTCTAAGAAGTAGAATTATGCAGCGAGGAAAGAATGTATGTTTGCTTGCTAGTGACCTTATGCAGAGTGCTGCAGCTAAGCCTTGGTTTCTTATCTGTAAGATGGGGGTAAGGGCTACCTTGAAGAGTGGCCAAAAGGAGGTAAACCTATGCAAAATTCCTGGCACAAAGGCTGGCAGAGAATATTCATTCTGTGATGTTAGCACTCTTCCATCCTTCACATCACCAGGAATTTCTGAGCCCACTGAACTCAGCATTGAGTCCCTCCAGCTCAGGTCTTGGTCTCTGATGAGGAACCCCAGAGACAGGCTGTGGCAGGGCCTGACCATCTTACATGACATAAAGCACAAAGCCAAGAATATGCTCCAAAGTCCCATAGGCCTCTATTCCCCCCCTTCCTTTAGTGGCCTGTCTCAGGTAATATTTCCTCCATGAAAGTAAAACATCCTAGAACTACATCCTTGAGATTCCAAGATCAAGAAAGGCCTTCAGTTTGGAATTCTGGAATCTACTAAAAAGTTCTTCATCCTCCCTCTTCAAAGCCATAGCCACATCCTGAGAGATTATAAGTTTGAAGACCCCACCCGACCTCCTCCCAGCCTTCATCTTTACAGATCTCATTCTTGGAAACCCACCACTGTGTAGTGAAGGAGGCCAGCTCAGTCATCAGCACTCTTCCCCACTTTTGGAGTTTAATCTGTTTGCAGGGACCTCTTTTGTCCAAAGACAGATCTCCACAAGAAGGGGCCCTCCCTAAACCAGATGAACATTTACACAGACTGAAATCTCAAATGCCTGCCTACAGGGCGAGACAGGTAAAGTAAATGAATTAAGAAGGTGGACGTTATTCAATGGAGAGTGGCGGGGGACCGTGGTGAACAGGAGAGCACGCTTATACAAGTGGCAGGGGCACCTCAGCTCTGTCCATCGTGGCCATCCCAGCTCTTTCCTCCGCTTCTCTCCAGTCTCTGCAACTCAGGCCCACTCCCTTTTCCTTCCTCCCCTCTCTTCCCGGGCGTCGCAGGCTTTCAGCACAGCCACCCAACCCCGGGCGCTCCGGAGAGCTGCAGAGGAACAGCTGATGAGATGCTCTCTGACGTAGACCCACTTCTCCCCTGGGAACCCCAAGCGGGCAGAGGGAGGGGCCAAAGCCGCGCCCTGAGGGTCCACATTCTGTCTGGAAAAACAGGGCCTCACGCTCGGGAGCTCCAGGGTGGCGATGAGCGTACAGCATACCTCCCAGAAAACACTAACCTCCCAGTGGAATAAAGGGGGCAAGGAGGACAGGGTCAAAGGACGCGATGGAGCCGTGTGGTTTCCGGATGGGAAACCCCCATCGTTTAGGCACCCTTCCGCACAAGTCACTTCCAAACCAGATAACTCTCGGGGACGGGCGCTTCAGACAGGCGGTGGCTCCTACGCAAATGGCTCTGTCCCCGCGCCCTCGGTCCGTGGCGCGCGCAGCTGCGGTAGTCACTGCGCTTCCCCGCCCCCGCTCCTGGATGCCCCCCCTCCCTCTCTCCGCCAGGCCCGGAGCAGGAGCTCCGCCCACAACGCGCCGCCCCAGGCACCCCCCAACCCCGCCACCCCACGCCTTAAAAGCCGGTGCACACTGCTCCGCCGCGTCCCGGCCGGCTCACCTCTCTTCTCCTCGTCAGCTCCAGCGCAGCCGCTCCCCCGGTCCTGGTCCCGGCACCATGAGCTTCGGCTCGGAGCACTACCTGGGCGCCGCCTCCT
Organism: Aethalodelphis obliquidens; assembly: GCF_003676395.1. Taxonomy (NCBI): domain Eukaryota; kingdom Metazoa; phylum Chordata; class Mammalia; order Artiodactyla; family Delphinidae; genus Aethalodelphis; species Aethalodelphis obliquidens. The sequence continues at coordinate 20,400,349 of NW_020837955.1, forward strand.
CCTACCGCAAGGTGTTCGGAGACGGCTCGCGCCTGTCCTCGCGTCTCCCCGGGGCCGGCGGCGCGGGTAGCTTCCGCTCGCAGTCGCTGTCCCGCTGCAATGTGGCCTCCTCGGCTGCCTGCTCCTCGGCCTCGTCGCTCGGCCTGGGCCTGGCCTACCGCCGGTCTCCGGCGTCCGACGGGCTGGACCTGAGTCAGGCGGCGGCGCGCACCAACGAGTACAAGATCATCCGCACTAACGAGAAGGAGCAGCTTCAGGGCCTCAACGACCGCTTCGCCATGTTCATCGAGAAGGTGCACCAGCTGGAGACGCAGAACCGCGCGCTCGAGGCCGAGCTGGCCGCGCTGCGGCAGCGCCACGCCGAGCCGTCGCGCCTCGGAGAGCTCTTCCAGCGCGAGCTGCGCGAGCTGCGCGCGCAGCTGGAGGAGGCGAGCTCGGCGCGCGCGCAAGCCCTGCTGGAGCGCGACGGGCTGGCGGAGGAGGTGCAGCGGCTACGGGCACGCTGCGAGGAGGAGAGCCGAGGGCGCGAAGGGGCCGAGCGCGCCCTGAAGGCGCAGCAGCGCGACGTGGACGGCGCCACGCTGGCCCGCCTGGATCTGGAGAAGAAGGTGGAGTCGCTGCTGGACGAGCTGGCCTTCGTGCGCCAGGTGCACGACGAGGAGGTGGCCGAGCTACTGGCCACGCTGCAGGCGTCGTCGCAGGCCGCGGCCGAGGTGGACGTGGCTGTGGCTAAACCAGACCTGACTTCGGCGCTGAGGGAGATCCGCGCCCAGTATGAGTCCCTGGCCGCCAAGAACCTGCAGTCAGCTGAGGAGTGGTACAAGTCCAAGTTTGCCAACCTGAACGAGCAGGCGGCGCGCAGCACCGAGGCCATCCGGGCCAGCCGCGAGGAGATTCACGAGTACCGGCGCCAGCTGCAGGCACGCACCATCGAGATCGAGGGGCTGCGCGGGGCCAACGAGTCCTTGGAAAGGCAGATCCTGGAGCTGGAGGAGCGTCACAGTGCCGAGGTGGCCAGCTACCAGGTAAAGGTTGGAACGCTGCGTAGGGAGGGGAGTCCTGTTCTCTCCCGCGCATACTTCCCGCACAGTTGGGGCTCTAGAAACCAAGGAGAGGATAAGGGAGGGGACAGAAAGAGCCCCGCCTGGAGGCATTAGCAAACAAAAAGCCCTGGAGCCTCTCTCGCTAATTTTAGGGGCCTGGACGCCCTCTTTCCCTGCCCCTCACTTAACGTCCCTATCCAAGCCCTTCTAACAAAGAAGCCCTCAAGCTTCTGTTCTTCGGAGTCTTAAAATCTACCTCATGCCTCCCTGTCAGCAAGTGGGCATAAACACGCTGGCGACCTGAAGAACAACACCCACCCAAAGTAGGAGTGAGCCCAACGGGGGTGGGTCACAGCCTCTCCATGGCTCGTGGTGCTGTTTCCGCTGTCTGGCTTGTTTGACTTTGAAAGGCTTTCTGTGCGCCCTGGAAATAGTCCTGCCCTTGGGTTGGGGGAAGAATGAGGGACTAAACTGGGAAGGGTTCTATCCCATTGTCTTGACTTTTGCCCTCAAAGGAGTAGAGATTGGGAGCCAACAAGATGAGTGATTGGGCTAGTAATAACCGCTCTGCTCTGTCCTCCCCCAACACAGATACACGGTTCCCTCCTCCACGGAGTAATGTTACTACTTCCTAAAGAAAGCTTTGCAGTCGTCAGCAAATGAGAGTGGTCGGTCGCTGTCCTCGGTGCTGATCTCTCGTTCTTCCCATCTCAGAATTTCCCTCTTGTCTCATGTCCCAGTTATGAGTCTCTAGGCAATTAACTGCTTTGATTTTTTTTTCTTCTGCAACACCAACACATCAGTCTTGGCTACCTGCAATCAAAAAGGTCACCTCGTGGACAGCATCAATTTTCACTTTCATGGATGGCTTAGCACTTAACAAAAACCACTTAATCTGCTCAGCAGCAGTGAAATCCCACTCGAACATGCCCATTTCCTTAACATTCTTCCATCCTAAGTGCATGTGATAAATCACAGAGATGGGTTCATCTTTGTTATAGGTCACTTATTTTTTTTCCGTCTTTGCCTGTCCTCTAAGCCCCTGTGAAGGTATCGATTGGCTCTTTCCTCCTTTTCTCTACAAACAAAGGCCACTGCCTCTTCAGTTTTACCACATAGAACATTCTGGGCTTATGACCACAAAGGACACAGAGGCAGGAGGAAAGTGTAGAAAAGAATCTAAATAGTGTGGTTCTGTTTCAAGGTGCAATAGAAATTCCATGGGATAGAATGCTAATAATTCGGAAACTTGCAATAATTCATTCTAGCCAAGATCAAAGTTTACATTTGATAAAATTAATGGGGTTTGGGAACATTAATAAAATACAATCAAGAAAGGAGTGAAACCTCAAAATGCTATTTGAGTCTGGAGCTATTGATGTGCAGTATTTGCTGTTCATTATAAGTTACTCCCTTTGATAAAGGAAGGAAGCTTGCTTAGACCATTTGTTTTGGTGTTTGGAATTACAGTAATATTCAAATACTTCTATTCCACTTCAATATCTGTAACTTGAACTTTTCACTCTGTGGCTTAGGTCCCAGACGGCCTGAACTAATCACATTTAGTTAATTGAGACTTCATGTTTTCTTCTAGAAGCTTCAAAGGATGAGTTAGGTGGTCTTCTGGAGGGCTAGCCCAGTATTTCTCTAAAAAGGATAACTTACCCACAACCTCCATCTGAATTGGGCTTTGCCATGTCCTCTGTTTGCTCATTATAGCCCTTGTATTCTGAGAGGTAGTGACAGTATTGTCTGGCTTGTTTTGTTTGCTTTAAAAGGCTTTCAGTGTTAGACAATAGTAGGGTCATGGAGATGTAGTCTGCAGAAAACAAAAAACACCAGAAACTGCAGCCTCTGCAGCTCTGCAGTGCTGCCCCCGTCAGCTTTAGCCTCAGAGCCTCAGTGGACCTGCTTTGAATGGAAGAGAAGATCAGACAACATATATACATATATATATATGTATATATGTATATGTGTGTGTGTGTGTGTGTGTGTGTGTATCCTACCTACCTCTTAGGACCTAAGGCTGAGGTGGGGTTCACATCTTCACCTAAGGATCCTGAAGTCCTGAAGCCACAAGGGAGTCATCGGGCTATTCTCTGTAGCAGTCTTAGCAGTGCTGACTGAGATGAAAAGCCTCCTCCACAGTGAGATTCAGCCATTGTTTTCTTGCCCTCTAACCCCCTCCCCCTCCCCTTTCACTGCAGTAATGGAGGCTGTTCTTTCTTCTGCTTCAGAGATTAGTGGTAGGCTCATCTTCTTTTGCAAGTTTGCCACCCTCTTAGAGGCAGAGGAGGGCCCCATTAAAGTCACATTTTCCCTGCTCCTGAGAGCTAACAGCCTATTTGAGGAAAGAAAGCTTATCACACTTTTGAAAGGGTGATGAATGATTCAAGGTGACATAGTAAGTATACAGTGGTGTATGAGAGAGCCTGAATAAGGTAACAGGAAAAATTATGAGGAGTTAGGGCTGTTGTCCTCAGAAGCCAAACAGAGCCACCCTCTTTAGCTGAAGGTTTTCCATTTCTGACACAGGGTGATTCTGGTTCCTGCATAGCTGCTTCACCACCATTAGAGTTCTTGCTCTGCCAAAGATGTCAAAGGACATTTTTGCAGGGTCCTGGGGGCCCTGGCCCTATACTGTGGTCAGTCTTGGAAAGCTGAAGCTTTCCTTGAAAGACCTTGCTGAACAATCAAGATCACACCATTAGTTAATGCTCTCCAGGGAGATGAGCCAAGTCTGCCCTCTTCTCTCCAGTATGAGATTGGAATGCAGCCTAATTAAATAGGAGGAAGGGGCTGGCCCCTTGGAGATTGGGGGTGGCAGTGGCTGAGTAAAAATCTATAGCTTGATAGATCCATTTCTGAAATTAGAATTCAAGAAAAAAGCTTCATTTGGTCCCTCTTTTTTTTTTTTTTTCCAACTCATCCATGTGCTTTTTGCTTTCTTTTGTTCTGTTTTTGCCCCCTCTACCTCACTGTATTATTGTCACCTGGGCCATCCTGATAGCGCCTTTACAGAAAAAAAAAAAAATAGTGGTTCCTAAACCCATTGACCCACCAAGGTTACTTGGGCGCTTAACAGAAAGATTCTCAGGCCCACTCCCAAAGATAGGGATTCAGCAGTTTGCAGGTGGGGCCCAGGAATATGCAATTTCGGTAAAAGCACCGTCATTCCTCAGACTGATTTGGGTGTGCATTGACTTAAACCACATTTCCCAGTGTAAATCAGCCTATAGAAATACATATAATGCAACATTTTAAAGTATGGTAGGAAATAAAAATATGGGATGAAGCAAAGATAGGCGTGAGAAAAGGCAGCACAGTGACCTGTGAGTGTACCATATATAGAAATCCTCTCTCCCCACCTTCATTTATCAGGCAGAGCAGTAATTCTGAACAGCCTCTTTCAATCAGTGAGTGCCGCACTCATTACTGCTCACCTGGCTGAGGGCCCCTCAAAGTGATGAAACCCACAGCACTGTCTGTTGTTCCTATGCTCCACTGCAGATGCTAGTGTGGCCAGTTCTCTCTCTTTACTCCCAGCCCGCATCCTTCCTTCCGGCCCTGAGGAAGATGCTCAGCACTTGGTTTAGCCATTCCAGGAGAGACCCCCGCTGGAGCTGGGAGTGCCTCTCTCCCACTCCCTCAGGCTAATCCAGCAGTAGCTGCGTGGTTGGGGGAGGGAGCAGTCTGCAGCGCTCTGCTCACATTCCGAGCTGGAGGCCATCTTTGGCAGGGCTTTTGAAGGGCAATGCAAGACAGCCTGGGGTGGGGAAGAGAGTGCAAACGAGACTGGACACTGAGGAGCAGTGGTCAGCAGTCAGCACAGTTCCTTCTAACAGGAGCAAAGTCGTGCTTTCTGTCTACACTGATCCATAAAATAGACGTGAAATGTGTAACAGAAAAGTTTAAGGAAATTTCAGCTATCTGGAACTCAGGTCCCCAACAACCTCTCATTCAGAAAACACAGCTGTGAAACAAAAATAATTTTTTTAAAAAGGACCTAATTAACCTGCTGATGTGACAAAATGTCTATCTCTAAATCACATATTGGGAAGTTGGCCCTTTTGCTGCTCCCAGCCTGTTTATTGTTAACTTTACATGATTCTAAAGTACTTTGCTATTTGGATTTCAAGCCTGCAGCAAGATAAAGAAGAGGAGCCACTGGAGTCAGGCATTGTCAAGAATGAGTAGAAACAGATCAGTTAAACTTTCAGGACAAAGAAAACCAATACATAGCAAACACTAACTCAAACACTGCTCTATGAATTGGGAGATTGGGATTGACATATATACACTAATATATATATAATAGATAACTAATAAGGACCTGCTGTATAAAAAATAATAAAATTTTAAAAAATTTTTAAAAATTATAAAAAATACTGCTCTAAGGGGCCATTTAGGATAGAAATAAACAGTCTGATATATCTTAGTTGACCTAAAAATCACATCACAGTATTATAGAAAAATAATTGATCATTATCTTAATCCTTAGTTTCTGAGAAAGGTTGCATTGTGTTTAGTGTCCTAGGTAAGAGTACTACAAACCACTTTAGAAAGGTTTTTATTTAAAATTGTGATTTTTAAAAAATCTGTTACGGAGATGTACATCTTCGTGAAAAACAAACAAAAAATAATAACGTGGTGCTTTAAGGGGTTTGCCTCCAACTCTCCAACATTAAAATTTTATTTTACGTTGCCTTCCTTAGTTATCTAAAGGGTTGTAGGGAGGGCTCGTGATTGTCCATATCATTATAAGGGTAGAGAGTTAACAAGGGTAGAGATATTAACAATATTAAAAATCACTAAAATTTATTGAGCATTCCTAGGTGCCAAATGCTGTTCTAATGCCTATTATCTAATTTAACAGATAATGGATTCATCACATAATAATGTGAGGTACATTAAATTGGCATCCTAACCTGAGGATCTCAGAACACCTCAGAAAAGAATAAACACTGTAATTTCCCATATACAGAAATGGAAGTTTCAAAGAAACTAAAATATAGAAGACTGACTGAGGTATGTTAGATGTTTGTGGCAGGGCAAGAAATGCAACCCAAAGATCCTGATGAAATCCTCTTTTTTTCCTCATATAACATTTCTCTTGCTCCTTTGCATAATGAGTATACTCCCTCCCCTTTCTCCTTTTTCCTTCACCCTAGATGCTTTTCCCCCTTACCACAATAATATTGATTCTCTTACCTCTAATGCGTCACTAGCAGACTTGCTTGTAGGCTAGTTTAACCTCAAATATAGCAACCATCCAGTAAAATTTCTTGGTAAAAATCCTTTTAAACTCTCATGATCTCTTAACACACTTTGGAATATTTTCATCACTGTCCAGTGTATTATGTATTTTCCCCACTGCTTATCATCCCTTGCTCTGTACCCATCAGTTAATTGAGTTTCTTCTTTGTGGTATTCCTGTCAATATTTATAGAACAGGTAGGTGGTATGAATTTTTGTTCTTTCTGCAGATTCTCTTGATTTGGAAGTTTGTACCCGCAATGTGTCAGCCCTGCCTTTCACCATTGCTTCAACATCCCCACAAGGGAAGTTCAAAGGTTCCTCAGCTCTTACTTTCTTGAGGTTTCTGATATTTTTATCTGCATCACTACTTCATAAAAATAACTCTCAGTCATTGTGCTCTTCATGTTGACAGAGTTGCAACTGAATTATATAAATTATTTGCTCAGAATAAGAAAATAAATGGTTATGTAGCATCATTCATTCATTCAAGAGTCATTCATTGAGCATCTACAGTGTGCATTGTGCTAGGCTGTGGGCTTCCAGAGGTGAACTAGACAGAAGGGGTCCAGGTTTCCATGTAAATTACATCCTGGTTCAATTGTTCTCTAATAGTGATTCACCCTCCCAGGGACGTTTAGCAGTGTCTGGAGACATTGTTGATTTTCACAACTGGGAGGCAGGGCACGTGCTACTGGCATCTAGTGGATAGAGGTCAGGGATGCTGCTAAAAATCCTACGTTCATAGGACAGCCCCCCACAACAAGGAATTACCCAGATAATGAGAAGAGCTAAAAAGCAGAGTGGGGACTTCCCTGGTGGTGCAGTGGTTAAGAATCTGCCTGCCAATGCAGGGGACACGGGTTAGATCCCTGGTCCGGGAAGATCCCACATGCCACGGAACAACTAAGCCCGTGCGCCACAACTACCGAGCCTGCGCTCTAGAGCCCGCGAGCCACACCTACTGAGCCCGCGTGCTGCAACTACTGAAGCCCACGCGCCTAGAGCCGGCGCTCCGCAACAAGAGAAGCCACCACAATGAGAAGCCCGCACACTGCAACGAAGAGCAGCCCCCGCTCGCCACAACTAGAGAAAGCCCGCGCGCAGCAACGAAGACCCAACGCAGCCAAAAATAAATAAATAAATCTATTTTTTACATATAATAAATAAATAAAAATCAGAGTGGCCAGTTTCAGGTGGGGGCTTTTTTCTAAGTTGTCTTCCCACTGGAGGTGCCTTTTTCTAATTTACACAAAGTTCCTTCATGGGCTAGCAGCTGCCCTGGTTTAAGGTAAAATCACGTGCTAGATCGGTGTGGAAAGGGTACTTAAACTGGATGCTGAGGAAGACCTGTCTGAGTAGAGGGCATTTGAACTGAATCTAGTATGACATGATGTCAGTCATGTGAAGACCCACCACAGAGCATTCCAAACAGAGGAAATAGCTAGCCTGAAGGGCCTGGGATAGCAATGAACTTGGTAAGTTTAAGGAGCAAAAGAGAAGGCCAGGGTAGCTGAAACACATTGAGCAAGGGGAAGAGTAGAGGCCATGCTGAGGAGTTTGGACTTAATTCCAAAGCTGTTGGAGGGTTTTAGGAAGATGAGCAATGGGATCTACTGTGTTTTTAAAAGATCCTCTGGTTTCTCAAGAATCACAGATTTAAAGCTATTTTTCTTCTGTGCCTGGGTTTGCACCTGGAGGAACTTAAAGCAAAAGTATTATATGAACTTAGTTTCCTTTTAAAAAAATATTATAATTTCAATCTGCCATTTGGATTAAAAAAAATTCCTTGGAGTGTTTATGCTTCCTCCTATCTGTCATGAAAATGCTTTCAGTAAAGTGATTGAGTAGCAGACTTCCAGGAAACCATCAAAACAAATGGAGGCAGAGAAGACTTGCCATCCCCTCTGTGCTGTCCACAGTTGGAATTTTCTGAATCTGAGCTCCTAACCTGAGCCTTTGGTTTGGGAAAGTACATGTAACAACTGAGTGATTCAGCAGTAATACAACAAGCAAGGGAGGGACGGTAAGTAAGTAAAAAATAAATATTTCCCCAGTATTCAGTTTAGAACCATGTGCTCCGTGGTAGAAATGTATCCAAATCTCCTGGGGACCTTTATGAAAAAATGCAGATGCTGGGACCCCACCCTAGAACAAATGAATCAGAATCTGGGCTGGGGGACAGGTCTGGATTTTTAATGTGTAGGCAGGGTTGAGAATCCTTGCTTTCTCAATTTCAGTCTCAGTCTCCATGAATGCCAGCTGCTTTGGCCTAAATATGTTGGACATGTCTTGCTTTTCAGGATAACATTGGGCAGCTGGAGAATGATCTGAGGAACACCAAGAGTGAGATGGCCCGTCACCTTCGGGAGTACCAGGACTTGCTCAATGTCAAAATGGCTCTTGACATTGAGATAGCAGCTTACAGGTGTGTCACAGGGCATGCTCACCCAAGCAGATCCCATCACCTGGGGCATCTCTACCCAAATAAGTGGTTTTAGTCTCTCTGATTTCGGGGGGGGGGGGGGGGGGGTTAAGGAAAGGCATCACAGGCTCCTTCCAGGTGAGCTGACCCTTATGTCCCTCGACTTGGTTATATCCCAGCTCCACCTTACTAGGCCTGGAGTAGTCTGCCTACCTCTGCAAGGATTTAAGGGGATAATGTGAGTGCACAGAGGTTGAAATAAAATCCATCAGACTCTAAGTTTAAAAATAAGGTTCATGTAACATAGAAAGTCCCAACAGGTGAGGTATCCCCCTGGATTCCTACTCAAGCAATATGTAAGTGAACATTTACCTCTAAAAAAATAAATACAGGGTGGGGGTGGTGGGGGTGTGATGAATTGGGAGATTGGGATTGACATGTATACACTAATATGTATAAAATAGATAACTAATAAGAACCTGCTGTATAAATAAAATAAAATTCAAAATAAATAAATAACAGCAGCTACCATTTTTTGAATGACTACTGCGTGCCAGGCACTATATTAGATACTGCATATAAATTATCTAGGTATCAAGTCATATTATTCCCATTTTTTCAGATGAGAAAACTTGAACCACAGACTGTGCAACATGCTCAAAGTCACAGTGCTGGTAACGGAAGAGCTCAAACTCAACCCCAGATCTGTCTGAAAATTTTTTCTTTTTTTCCTTACACTATGTATACTACTTCAAAACAAAGCTCCAAGAGGAGTTGATAGTGTTTTGAGTTTCTGATTTTTAAAAAAAAATGATAAAAATTATTAGAGTTATGAGAAAAAAAGGTATTGGGGCCATGCTTTTATGATGCTGTTTAAGCCAGGCTGGGAAAAAGCTTGGTATCTGAAAGAGTTTAATTCACTGGTTTCTGTTATTGCTGATTCCATTTCCTTTGTACCCCTACACATTGAAAAAAATACAAATCTCAAGTTCAGGCTGATTAGGCAATTCCTTTGTGGACTTCTTACCTTCTTATCCCTGTTGCACTTAAGGTGTTAATTAGTAAAATTACTTCTCCTTAGAGCTTTGTAGACTCTGAGTGCCAAAAATGGGTGTGATGAAACCTAAGGGGAGTTGTAGGGTTTTTTTAAATGTATTTGCGAATAGGATAGGTTTCCCCTTGACAGTGCTTTAAACGCAGCTTGTGCTAAAGATTTGTGAGTGTGTGTGTGTGTGTGAGTGTGTGTTTGAGTGTGTGTGTGCACGTGCCGGATAAAGTCCAGGTCTTTGAGCCTTGAAATTCAATATTTATTGGCCTCAATCTCATGAAGAAACTGCGAAATCTTTCTAATCTTTCTAAAATGAATAGAGGCTGGAGGGTTAAATTCTTTAAAAGTTTCAAGTTGACTTCCTGAGAGTTTTTCTCTGTTGGATTTACAGGAAACTGCTGGAAGGCGAAGAGACACGTTTTAGCACCAGTGGATTAAGCATTTCAGGGCTGAATCCACTTCCCAATCCAAGCTATCTGCTCCCTCCTAGAATCCTCAGTTCCACCACCTCCAAAGTCTCATCCACTGGGCTGTCTCTTAAGAAAGAGGAGGAGGAAGAGGAGGCTTCTAAGGTAGCCACGAAGAAAACCTCCCAGATAGGGGAAAGTTTTGAAGAAATATTGGAGGAGACAGTGATATCTGCTAAGAAAACCGAGAAATCAAATATAGAAGAAAGCACCATTTCAAGCCAAAAAATATAATTCTGTTGCTTGAAAAAAGTTAATGCTTAAGAGGGGATAATATGCATTTGACTTGTTAAACAGCCTATTCCTGATCCAAAACACCTGTCGCCACTATACAATGTTTTCAAGGCTTCAGTCTCATATTTAGCATTGAATACTTACTTTCTCTAATAAGAAAACCACACCTTAGATTGGAGCAAACCACAGTCCTAGAGCAATCACAGAGGAGTTATCTAAGAATGCAGCTTTCTCACCTAAACCTTAGGCTTCACAGCAATAGATGATTCAGGTACAGAGGAAGTACAAACTAAGGTACTAAATCTGTGATCGTCATCATTTTGCTGTGAATTGAAATTAAAACCTATATTCACTCACCATACCCAGCCATTACCCAGCTATTTAATCTCACTCTAGATACCTAAAACATAAGGTCACTGCCAAAGATAAACCCACGGTCCACACCTGACACCACTCTGATAGAACTGTTTCACAGATGATAGGTGTTTGTTTAATGGACTCTTTCCCTCCCATCCCCCCTCAATTCCATATATCCTTTTCTTCCATTCAGAAGAAAAAAAAAAAGGCTAGTGTAGTATTTATCCCTTTGAAATACATTTCGGTTCTTCTCAAAAGAACTTACCCCCTTTAGCTCTCTCTGCTCAATAGGTAGAATTAGATGCATGCTGACCATTTCTGTGATTTGTGTAGTGACTTCTCCCTGTCCATTTCATGTCCTTCTATTGCTATAGTTTAAAAGAAATGGCAGTGATAAGTTTTATGGGTTGCCCCCAACAAATAAAATATTGAAAAAAGTCCCTAGATTTTAGGCTTTTAGCTTATTCAAATCCACTTAATCAGGAAAAAGGAATACTTTATTGAGTGTAGCTTTTCACCTTAACTTTAGAAGCACAGTCATAGTTAATCCCAAACTGTGATTAAGCTGACCTTAGATTTAGTAGTATAAGCTAGAAGAGGTATTTGTATGAAGGGGAAAAGCCAAGGTCTCATTTATCTGTGGCAATTCATTTGTGGTGATAGAGAATTAGCTGTTTCATGCCTTTACCCTTAGACAGAATCCACATATTCCCCTTCCCACTAGTCTAGGTCCTAAGGAGGCCTTGGTTTCACTCTTATGCCTTTTAAGAGTGCTAAGTATAGATTATGTTATCACCAGGACACAATGCTCCTGCCCAAAAGTAAAAGAAGACACTTCTGGTCAATCAACACCACCAGCGAATACAAAAAAGAAATATTTCTCTTTTCTAAAAGAGTCTTGCCCAAACAGTTTTCCCACTGCTGCATGGTTAGTGGGGTCTCCCTTCCCTACTGGAGACGAAGAGATACTCAGACCAGAGAAGAGGCACACATGCTCCTACTCACATGCTAGGAAGTAGATTCTGGAGAGTTCAGTTTTCACCTGCCCAGCTGTGTAGCAGCTGCATTGCCCAGTCTTCCATGTGTGCCAAGTTTGATGCAGAATTAATTCTCTGTTGGAGTCACTTGCACCAGATCTAAAGAGTTGCTATATCTCTGTCACACATCTCCATTAGGAACTCTGTGGTGAAAAGGACATGATGCTTTTACTGAACTTTCTTATCGTAGCACATGCTTCAGTCGTTCACGAACTTGAAAGAATACTTTTCGCTTCTTCCTTTCCCTTACTCCACCCCATCTTTACTCCCCACACTTACTGTAAAATGTTAGTAAAATGAGAATTAAAAGTCACATGAATCCCACCAACATAACTTGTGTTTCGTGGTTTTTGCTGCTTTAACTGAGAGAAGCACTGTTTTGGTTCAATGAGACAGGTGTACCCCCAAGTCATTCAGAAACCATATGTTGTCTGTTTCCTGCATCCACATTTAGTTTCGTTTAATGTTCTTTTGTTTGTTTGTTTTTTCCCTGCCAAGGCCTTCGGGCAGTCTGCAGACTGTCTGGTCTGAAACACATAATGCACTAAGTGGACAGTTCATGGCAGGAAGTGGGGAAATCAAATCAATCAGATGATGAAAGACAGTGTATTCTGTACCTGGATAATTTTTTTTGAATTTTATATTTTTTTAAACAGCAGGTTATTAGTTATCTATTTTATGCATATTAGTGTATACATGTCAATCCCAATCTCCCAGTTCATCCCACCACCACCACCACCCCCCGCTTTCCCCCCTTGGTGTCCATACATTTGTTCTCTACATGTCTCTATTTCTGCCTTGCAAACCGGTTCATCTGTAGCATTTTTCTAGATTCCTCATATATACGTTAATATACAATATTTGTTTTTCTCTTTCTGACTTCACTCTGTATGACAGTCTCTAAGTCCATCCACATCTCTACAAATGACCTAATTTCGTTCCTTTTTATGGCTGAGTAATATTCCACTATGTATGTACCACATCTTCTTTATACATTTGTCTGTTGATGGGCATTTAGGTGGCTTCCATGACCTGGCTATTGTAAATATTGCTGCAATGAACATTGGGGTGCATGTGTCTTTTTGAATTATGGTTTTCTCTGGGTATATGCCCAGTAGTGGGATTGCTGGGTCATATGGTAATTCTATTTTTAGTTTTTTAAGCAACTTCCATACTGTTCTCCAGAGTGGCTGTATCAATTTACATTCTCACCAACAGTGCAAGAGGGTTCTCTCTTCTCCACACCCTCTCCAGCATTTGTTGTTTGTAGATTTGCTGATGATGCCATTCTAACTGGTGTGAAATGATACCTCACTGTAGTTTTGATTTGCATTTCTCTAATAATTAGTGATGTTGAGCAGCTTTTCATGTGCTTCTTTGCCATCTGTATGTCTTCTTTGGAGAAATGTCTATTTACGTCTTCTGCCCATTTTCTGACTGGGTTGTTTTTTTAATATTGAGCTGTATGACCTGTTTATGTATTTTGGAGATTAATCCTTTGTCCGTTGATTCATTTGCAAATATTTTCTCCCATTCTGAGGGTTGTCTTTTCAGCTTGTTTATAGTTTCCTTTGCTGTGCAAAAGCTTTTAAGTTTCATTAGGTCCCATTTGTTTATTTTTGTTTTTATTTCCATTACTCTAGGAGGTGTGTCCAAAAAAGATCTTACTGTGATTTGTGTCAAAGAGTGTTCTTCTGATGTTTTCCTCTAAGAGTTTTATAGTGTCTGGTCTTATATTTAGGTCTCTAATCCATTTTGAGTTTATTTTTGTGTATGGTGTTAGGGAGTGTTCTAATTCCATTCTTTTACATGTAGCTGTCCAGTTTTCCCAGCACCACTTATTGAAGAGACTGTCTTTTCTCCATAGTATATCCTTGCCTCCATTGTCATAGATTAGTTGACCATAGGTGCATGGGTTTATCTCTGGTCTTTCTATCCTGTTCCACTGATCTATATTTCTGTTTTTGTGCCAGGACCATATTGTCTTGATTACTGTGGCTTCGTAGTATAGTCTGAACTCAGGAAGTCTGATTCCTCCAGCTCCGTTTTTTCCTCTCAAGATTGCTTTAGCTATTTGGGGTCTTTTGTGTCTCCATACAAATTTTAAGATATTTTGTTCTAGTTTTGTAAAAAATGCCATTGGTAATTTGATAGGGATTGCATTGAATCTGTAGATTGCTTTGGGTAGTGTAGTCATTTTCACAATATTGATTCTTCCAATCCAAGAACATGGTATATCTCTCCATCTGTTTCTGTCATTTTGATTTCTTTCATCAGTGTCTTGTAGTTTTCTGAGTACAGGTCTTTGACCTCCTTAGGTAGGTTTCTTCCTAGGTATTTTATTCTTGTTGCAATGGTGAATGGGGTTGTTTCCTTAATTTCTCTTTCTGATCTTTCATTGTTAGTGTATAGGAATGCAAGAGATTTCTGTGCATTAGTTTTGTATCCTGCAACTTTACCATATTCATTGATTAACTCTACTAGTTTTCTGGTGGCATCTTTAGGATTATCTATGTATAGTATCATTTCATCTGCAAACAGTGACAGTTTTACGTCTTCTTTTCCACTTTGTACTCCTTTTATTTCTTTTTCTTCTGATTGCCATGGCTAGGACTTCCAAAACTATGTTGAATAACAGTGGCGAGAGTGGACATCCTTGTCTTGTTCCTGATCTTAGAGGAAATGCTTTCAGTTTTTCACCATGGAGAATGATGTTTGCTGTGGGTTTGTCATATATGGCCTTTATTGTGTCGAGGTAGGTTCCCTCTATGCCCACTTTCTGGAGAGTTTTTAATCACAAATGGGTGCTGAATTTTGTCAAAAGCTTTTTCTGCATCTATTGAGATGATCATATGGTTTTTATTCTTCAATTTGTTAATATGGTGTATCACGTTGATTGATTTGCATGTATTGAAGAATCCTTGCATCCCTGGGATAAATCCCACTTGATCATGGTGTATGATTCTTTTAATGTGTTGTTGGATTCTGTTTGCTAGTATTTTGTTGAGAATTTTTGCATCTATATTCATCAATGATATTGGTCTGTAATTTTCTTTTTTTTTTGTAGTATCTTTGTCTGGTTTTGGTGTCAGGATGATGGTGGCCTCGTAGAATGAGTGTGGGAGTGTTCTTTCCTCTTAAATTTTTTGGAAGGGTTTGAGAAGGATGGGTGTTAGCTCTTCTCTAAATGTTTGATAGAATTCACCTGTAAAGCCACCTGGACCTGGACTTTTGTTTGTTGGAAGATTTTTAATCACAGTTTCAATTTCATTACTTGTGATTGGTCTGTTCATATTTTCTATTTCTTCCTGGTTCAGTCTTGGAAGGTTATACCTTTCTAAGAATTTGTCCATTTCTTCCAGGTTGTCCATTTTATTGGCATAGAGTTGCTTGTAGTAGTCTCTTAGGATGCTTTGTATTTCTTCGGTGTCTGTTGTAACTTCTCCTTTTTCATTTCTAATTTTATTGATTTGAGTCCTCTCCCTCTTTTTCTTGATGAGTCTGGCTAATGGTTTATCAATTTTGTTTATCTTCTCAAAGAACCAGCTTTTAGTTTTATTGATCTTTGCTATTGTTTTCTTTGTTTCTATTTCATTTATTTCTGCTCTGACCGTTATGATTTCTTTCCTTCTACTAACTTTGGGTTTTGTTTGTTCTTCTTTCTCTTAGTTCCTTTAGGTGTAAGGTTAGATTATTTATCTGAGAGTTTTCTTGTTTCTATAAACTTCCCTCTTAGAATTGCTTTTGCTGCATCTCATAGGTTTTGGATCATCGTGTTTTCATTGTCATTTGTCTCTAGGTATTTTTTGATTTCCTCTTTGATTTCTTCAGTGATCTCATGGTTATTTAGTAACGTATTGTTTACCCTCCATGTATTTGTGTTTTTTACGGGGTTTTTTCCCCATAATTTATTTCTAATCTCATAGCATTGTGGTCAGAAAAGATGCTTAATATGATTTCAATTTTCTTAAATTTACCGAGGCTTGATTTGGGATCCAACATGTGATCTATCTGGGAGAATGTTCCATGTGCACTTGAGAAGAAAGTGTAATCTGCTGTTTTCGGATGTAATGTCCTATAAATATCAATTAAATGTATCTGGTCTATTGTGTCATTTAAAGATTGTGTTTCCTTACTAATTTTCTGTCTGGATGATCTGTCCATTAAGTGAGGTGATAAAGTCCCCCACTATTATTGTGTTACTGTCGGTTTCCTCTTTTATATTTATAATTGTTATATCTTCTTCTTGGATTGATCCCTTGATCTTTATGTAGTGACCTTCCTTGTCTCTTGTAAACAGTCTTTATTTTAAAGTCTATCTGATATGAGTATTGCTACTCCAGCTTTCTTTTGATTTCCATTTGCATGGAATATCTTTTTCCATCCCCTCACTTTCAGTCTGTATGTGTCCCTAGGTCTGAAGTGGGTCTCTTGTAGACAGCATATATATGTGTCTTGTTTTTGTATCCATTCAGCAAGCCTCTGTCTTTTGGTTGGAGCATTTAATCCATTCACATTTAAGGTAATTATCAATAGGCATGATCCTATTACCATTTTCTTAATTGTTTTGGGTTTGTTTTTGTAGGTCCTTTTCTTTTCTTGTGTTTTGCACTTAGAGAAGTTCCTTTAGCATTTGTTGTAGAGCTGGTTTGGTGGTGCTGAATTCTCTTAGCTTTTTCTTGTCTGTAAAGCTTTTGATTTCTCCATCGAATCTGAATGAGTTCTTTGCCAGGTAGAGTCATCTTGGTTGTAGTCTTCCCCTTCATCACTTTAAATATATCATGCCACTCCCTTCTGGCTTGTAGAGTTTCTGCTGAGAAATCAGCTGTTAACCTTATGGGAGTTCCCTTGTATGTTATTTGTGGTTTTTCCCTTGTTGCTTTTAATAATTTTTCTTTGTCTTTGATATTTGTCAATTTGATTTCTGTGTGTCTCGGCGTGTTTCTCCTTAGGTTTATCCTGCCTGGGACTCTCTGTGCTTCCTGGACTTGGGTGGCTATTTCCTTTCCCATGTTAGGGAAGTTTTCAACTATAATCTCGTCAAATATTTTCTCTGGTCCTTTCTCTCTCTCTTCTCCTTCTGGGACCCCCTATAATGTGAATGCTGTTGCATTTAATGTTGTCCCAGAGGTCTCTTAGGCTATCTTCATTTCTTTTCATTCTTTTTTCTTTATTCTGTTCCACAGCAGTGAATTCCACCATTCTGTCTTCCAGGTCTCTTATCCGTTTTCTGCCTCAATTATTCTGCTATTGATTCCTTCTAGTGTATTTTTCATTTCAGTTACTGTATTGTTCACCTCTGTTTGTTTGTTCTTTAATTCTTATAGGTCTTTGTTAAACATTTCTTGTATCTTCTCAATCTTTGCCTCCATTCTTTTTCCAAGGTCCTGGATCATCTTCACTATCATTATTCTGAATTCTTTTTCTGGAAGATTGCCTATCTCCACTTCATTTAATTGTTTTTCTGGGGTTTTATCTTGTTCCTTCATCTGGTACATCATTCTCTGCCTTTTCATTTTGTCTATTTTTCTGTGAATGTGGTTTTTGTTCCACAGGCTGCAGGACTGTAGTTCTTGCTTCTGCTGTCTGCCCTCCGGTGGATGAGGCTATCTAAGAGGCTTATGCAAGCTTCCTGATGGGAGGGACTGATGGTGGGTAGAGCTGGTGTTGCTCTGGTGGGCAGAGCTCAGTAAAACTTTAATCCGCTTGTTTGCTGATAGGTAGGGCTGAGTTCCCTCTCTGTTGGTTGTTTGGCCTGAGGTGACCCAGCACTGGAGGCTACAGGTGCTTTGGTGGGGCTAATGGCAGACTCTGGGAGGGCTCATGCCAAGGAGCACCTCCCAGAACTTCTGCCACCAGTGTCCCTCTCCCCACAGTGAGCCACAGCCTCCCCCTTCCTCTGCAGGAAACCCTCCAACACTAGCAGGTAGGTCTGGCTCCATCTCCTATGGGATCACAGCTCCTCCCTGGGTCCTCATGCGCACACCACTCTGTGCTTGCCCTGCAAGAGTGGAGTCTCTGTTTCCCCCAGTCCCGTTGAAGTCCTGCAATCAAATCCTGCCAGCCTTCAAAGTCTGATTCTCTGAGACTTCCTCCTCCTGTTGCCAGACCCCCAGGTTGGGAAACCTGACATGGGGCTCAGAACCTTCACTCCAGTAGTGGGTGGACTTCCGTGGTATAATTGTTCTCCAGTTTGTGAGTCACCCACCCAGCAGTCATGGGATTTGATTTTATTGTGATTGCACCCCTCCTACCATCTCATTGCAGTCTCTCCTTTGTCTTTGGATGTGGGGTATCTTTCTTGGTGAGTTCCAGTGTCTTCCTGTCGATGATTGCCCAGCAGTTAGTTGTGATTCCGTTGCTCTCATAAGAGGAAGTGAGCACACGTCCTTCTACTCTGCCACCTTGAACCAATCACGTTCTGGATAATAATTTAACTAGCTTAACTTGGTGAAGATTTCTGAGAATGAACTGGCAGAAGTCACATGATAAAAAAGTTCTTCAAAATGATAAGAATCTTTTCCTTCTTTGCAAATGAGGCTATACTTTTGCAGAACCCAGATGTCTAGGTAGAACATGGGCAGCAGTAATAGAATTTTCCTCTACTATAATGATTCTTAACCTTTTTTGGGATTAAACACCCCTTGGAGAAAGCTATGGATCCTCTTCCCAAAAAAGAATGCACACACAAAACTGTAAAGATCAAGGGGCTTGTGACTCCTTTAGGACTATCTACTTGGGGTATCCAGGAGTCCATGGACGCCAAGTTGAGATTCCCTAATGCCATCCCAGGTTCCAGGATGGAGACTGCAGATGAGGGGATATATGGATGCAATTCACAGCTGGTGCTAGTGGTTGAAGCTGGAGCTTGCTGAATCCCGAACAATACTGTCATTCTTAGTCCATCTGGCTAAGGGCAGTTTCATGCCACTTGAAGATACATTAGTGGTACTGCTAGTGAAAAAGATGTTAGTTGCACACTAACAATGAGAGTTTTGTAGTAATCAAAACATCTTTCAGGGCCTGTTAAAGAACAACAGTCTCATCAATACACGGGTTTGTAATGTAGATGTTGGTTGCCGCTTCTAAGAATAGTACTAGATGGTTAATGGATCCTTCTCTATGCAAGACCAGAGTCCTTTCATTAATTTATATAATTTCTGGCTCTGACTCATTTGTATCTCCTATTTTCAATGAGTCGCCACTAATTGCCATGAGCTCGTTTATAAAAGAAAGACGTTAAAAGCATATGGGGGACTTCCCTGGTGGCGCAGTGGTTAAGAATCCGCCTGCCAGTGTAGGGGACATAGGTTCAAGCCCTGCTCCAGGAAGATCCCACATGCCACAGAGCAACTAAGCCCGTGTGCCACAACTACTGAGCCTGCACTCTAGAGCCCGCGAGTCACAACTACTGAGCCCTCGTGCCACAACTAGTGAAGCCCGCGCACCTAGAGCCTGTGCTCCGCAACAAGGGAAGCCACCACAATGAGAAGCACGCGCACCGCAACAAAGAGTAGCCCCTGCTCGCCGTAACTAGAGAAAGCCCGCCCGCAGCAACAAAGACCCAACGCACCCCAAAAAAAAGTGTATTTGTAAAAAGAGAAAGAATGGCAGAAGTAACACTGTGATTTAAAGAAAAACAGCATATTATGGAGTTGATAAATTATTAAATCAGAACAATTATAGTAACAGGGAAAAATGGTGTTCAGACTCATAAGTCAGGGAGGAGAAGGAAAGGGGAGCAGCAACATCAACTGTTATGATGGAACAGGACAAGAAAGTGAGTCTGTGAGATTGTGGGGAAGCCTGTCCACAAAGCACATTAATGATATCCAATATGACTTTCAGAGTCACTAGGCAATGTGATCCTCTGCATCCTGAGATGTATTAGTAACAGCTATTATTTATTCAGTACCTACTTACTATGTGCCAGCCACTGTACTAGGCAGTAAACATAGAATGATCTCATTTAAGCCTCACAACCCTCGTTAGGTGTAGTATTTGTATACCCATTTGACAAATGAAGGAATAGATCCTTGGAATGACAAGGTTAAAACCCTTGTCTGATGCCACATAGTGAGCAACAGAGCAGGGAGTTGAACCCTGGTCTTCTGACTCTACAATGCTTGCTTTTCTTTCCTTCGTTGTCTTTCTATGTAAAAGAAAGTCCACTCACTTGAGGGAATAAAAATCTTTCTTTTTATCTTCTTTTTCACCCCTTCCTCACCAGGTTTCACTTAAGGTTTCTCTGCCCCAGAAATCCTTAGCAACACCAAGTCTCAAAAGCAAACCGCTACACTTTGCAGACTTCCTGAGCCTACTGCCTTCCTGTATTGCAGTAAGGTGGTGGCAGACCAAAACTGGGCTCTGGGCCCATCCAATCATGAGTCTCCCCTTGCTCCTGCTAAAAGTTATATAGAATTGGGGGCTATTTACCTATTTTTTAAAAAGGAGTTTTAAAAAATAATTTAAAGGACTTCTGTAGCTCAGTATCAAAGAGCCTGGAAATAAGGGAATATTACAGAAGGGACCACTCCTCAAGGGGTAATAAATCCAGGATACTTATAATTCATTCTACTGTACTGGCCAAAGAGGGGGGCAAGATTTGAACAATAGTCTGGAAGCTAGAGTCCAAATTTTACCTCCAGAGATAATGCAAATTACACAAAGTCCTGGGGATGAATTTCTAGAACTTACCTGTGAACATAAGCAGGGAGCCCAGAACCACCATTCATGGATCTAAAGGCAAACATGAGACAGTTTTTGAAATGTATTTAAAATCCATCAGAACTGGAAGCACACTGGTAGTTGCTAGGGCTGGAAAAAAGGGGTATAGGGATGGGGTTTTACTGTGGAATGATGGAAATGTTTTGAAACTAGATAGAGGTGGTAGCTACACAACACTGCGAATGTACTAAATGCCACTGAATTATTCACTTTAAAATGATTAACTTTATGTCATGTAAATTCACCTCAATTTTAAAAATCCATTGATAGACGATTTATGAAACTATCAGAAAAATATAATTATGAAGTCTACCATACCTTCTGCTCCAGCTGAGACCATTATGTACAGCCACCTGGGTCAACCCAGTTAGAAGCAATTCCATTAGGAACACATACGCCAGATCTAATAAGAGTAGTATTGATTTCCAAACAGAGCCTGGAGAAAAAGCCAGAAATCTCCCTGGATGTAAACGAAAGAAAGAATAGCTAGAAATGTTGCTTGCTTATGAGTGGTGATCACTGATTTCCAACTATTTTTATTTTTATTATTATATCGCCAGAAATCTCTAAGTTGCTTTTAAGCAACATCTAAATCATGAGAATACATTTTGTTTCTTAGAACCAAATAAATTGGCATACCTGAAAGCACAGTACTAATTTAAAATGGAAATAACTGAGGGGAGCTTTGCAGGATCTTAAAACAGAGCTCCTATGTGAAATTTTATTTTTCTTTATAGACAATACATTACTGGCTTTGCTGCATATTCAGATTTAATGTACAGGTTAGATTGATGTCACCCATGCCTTTGCTATTTTCCAATATCTCACATGGCTATGCCATTTGCAAATGGGGTGAGTGCTCGTGAATCCAGCCAAACAAAGGACGGTTTTTATTACATTACCAAACCCTGCCACATACACTTAAAGGGAGAAAGGGATGGTTACTATGTAGATCAGAAGGCTTCTCTACTCCTCTGTCCATCTCCTAGAAGATGACTTGGTTGCCCTCATGTTTTATGCTATTTCACAAGCTTACTAGGTGGGGGTGGGGACGAGCTAAGATTTATAAACTCTTTGTTTCAATCCCTTGAAATATACACACACATCCACACACACCAGGATTGTCATAAAACAGTGAGTCACACCACAGATATTTGAAGAATTATGTTTCTACAGTGCTTCAGTGATTCTGAATAAAACAAAAGAGAGAAAGCTCAGGCTACAAAGAAAAATGAAGATTGATCTTGGAAGGGTCTCCAGGCTCCCTTCCTCATTGATTAATTACTGTAGATCACCACATGGCTACTCTCTCCCCTGATGAGACAAGTGGTCTCTGTTCTGAGACATTTCATCCCAGTTTTATCACGTTCTCCTAGGGGTTAGAGAATGCTCAGCAGAGTGTAACCAAAATCATTAATATGAGGGCTGGAATTTTGGAATACAATCAGTAGCAGGTCTAGTTAATTGCTGATTATTACGCAGGGCAAAAAAAGCATTTTTCCTTAGAAGGGCTTATTAAAACAAATTTAACTCAGATTTATCTGCTATGCCATAAGTGTGAATAAATGAAAGGGGTAACTTCCATCTCCCATGATTTCCTGGCATAAGGACTCATACATGACATACAGAATTCTTGATGTCCTTTAGGGCTAGACAATCTTTTATCTTTATCTTAAGCCAGATGTAAGCTCAGCAAAAGGAACTCCTTTCTGGCAACTGAAATTGTCCATGGACTGACCTAGTCTGTGAAGTAGAAACAGCAGAGGTAAGATTAGAATTAAGCTGAAAGCAGAATTCAAGTCCAGCTTCAGAGCCTGTATCCCCACCCCTCGTCCAGTAATTAATAGAAGGAAGTGAATAGAGAAAATATGTAAGAAAGAAAAAAGGGGGAAAAAGATGGTTTAACATCAATCTTTTAATAATAATGGACCTACTTATTCATTAGAAGCTAACTCAGCAAAGTAATCTAAGAAGTGACTATATAGGGACCATATTTGAATTTGAAAATAGACTATATGCCAGCCACTGTTCTGAGTGCCTTAATTCTCATAAGTCTTTGAGTTAGGTACCATGTCCCAGTTTACAGATATGGAAAACTAAAGCTCAGAGAAGTTATATAACATGTTCAAGATCACACAGCTTGAAAATAGCAAAGCTGGAAGTCAAAGCTGTGAGTCTGGCTTCACAATTCATGTCCTTAACCAGTGTGCAATATTGCCTCTGTGTTTTTTTGGGGGTAAAATCTGTTCTGGGCAAATACTGTCTTCTTCATCTTCTGATTTAAAATGTTATTTAACCAGATTTTCTTTTGGGAGAACACTTTCTTAGAAACAGAAGAAAAAAACTTTTCTCACTTAAAAGAAAATAGTATCACAATTATAACCTCTGTAAAACAATAGACACCAACAAACTGAAATCAAAATTCAGTAAAGATCAAATCATAATATCCATTCTATGTAAGTAAATACTTGGCAAGCTTTCAGAAGATCAATATGGCATTTCATTTATTCATGGACTATTAATGTCAATAGATAATAAAATTTAGATTTCATCAGTCCAGTTTTGAAGAGAGGTTAAAAATAAAACTCATGTACACAACAACATATTGAAAAAGGTTAAAAATGAGGACCTACCCTTTGGTCATGATCTGCTGAAGACAGCAAAAATAAACATTCAGAACCAGCATCTGCTTGAATCTTCTCTACTGCTAGGGCTTTCCAAGATAACAAAATACACTACAGAGGTTGCAACTATTAGAACTTGAAAGGGAAAAAAAATTTTAATTAGTCACACATATATCTAATAAGCAATTATGACCCGGTCATCCTACAAGAATATTCATCTAGGATTGAATCACTGAGATTATACTTTGGGTAGACTGAATAGGACAAGTAAACTGGTCAACGGCATTACTTTCAAGAATTCAAAGCCAAAGTTGCTGTAGGAGAGTCACTGTGTGAGTATGTGCAAGGTCTGTGTCAACTTTTGAGTCCAGAGGAGAGATTGTCAGAAACTAGATAAGGATGTATTTCACTCAATCAGGAAGGAAGGGCAATGCAGTGGAAGCAGAGGGGAAGCTCAGTGAAGCCCAAGGTCAGAGGTAATAACGATACCAGAGAGAAAAGATTGGGATGGCATTTAGGGAGGATCTGAGAAACCTGCCAAGCGCACATTCTGCCGAACTACTATTACCACAGCCCAGCCCTCTGGGCATCTTTGCTCAGAGAGAGCTTGAACAAAAACAGAGGGACCTGCAAGATGTACCAACCAAACAAATCTTTCTCTAGCCATTGAAGTTAGGCTCTGGAGTCTGCACTTCATATAGTCTTACTTGTGCAGATTTGGGTATTTAGTTCTGTTTCTGCTTATGTTCCTAGCAAAAATCCCTCTTGAAAAAAATTTGATCTTAACTAAAGTAAATGCATGCTGCTGGTGACGGCAGTAAGACTAACTCAAGGCAAGACAGGGCATTTGTCTGTTCTTGCTTGTGCTTTTTCCCTCATCTAAGTCTTTGACCCTCTGGTTATTTGAAGACAGCTATCATGTATTGCCTCTCACCGCTGTTTTTTCTTCTCCAACATAGAAGCAATTGCTCAATGCTTGCTCTTTTTTTGTTCCTGAGTCTCTCCCTCTGACTGTTCCCTATCCCACTGCCTTCCCATCTGTCAGTATCCTTGAGGTATGCTACCCAGAACTGGATACAAGATGCATTGGAGATTAAAAGTATCAACTCCCTTGATCTAAAACTGTATTTCTGTTGATGTAGCCAAGGTCACATTGGCTTTGGAAGTACAGATTTTTAAACCAGTCAATCAGCATTCTTACTTAGTTTATGCTAAGTAAGTTTATGTAATTTATGCTACAATGTGATTTATGGTGAATGCCTATTTTTGTACACCTGGGGCTCTGGGACATGCCATATCAGTTTGACTACTGGGAGGGTGCTGGGGTATCAATGCTGCATGCCTATGTGACTAACTCCAATAAAAACTCTGGACTCTAGGGCTCAGGTGAGCTTCCCTGGTTGGCAACACTTCACACACGTCACACATCACTGTTGGGAGAATTAAACACTCTCCCTGCATCTGCACTGGGAGAGGACAAATGGCAGCTCGTGCCTGGTTTCTCCTGGACTCTACCCTATACATCTTTTCCCATTGCTGATTTTAATCTGTCTTCTTTCACGGTAATAAACTATAACCAAGAGTATAATAGCTTTCTGGGTCCCATGAGTCCTTCTTGTGAACCATTAAACCTGAGAGTGGTCTTGGGGATGCCCAACACAGATGTTAACATGGGACAAGAATAAAAATAGTAAGCAATTTGTGCAAGAAACATTTAAGAGGCAATGAGCTCCATAGTTGCTATTCTGTCCATTGTCAAATAAAGGCATCTAGTATAACCAGTGAAGGTAAAGATGTTTATAAAATATCTATTCTGATGGCACAGTTTAACTTTGATTTGGCTATGTCGTCTCTTAAAGAGTTTTGGTTATTTTTTAAAATTCCACAATAAACACAAACATTTCAAAATAGGTTAAAATAAATTTTTATTAAAAAAATTGTATTAAATGTTAGAAGAGATTTATACACAATTCACAAATGCTTTATAAAACATTGCCAATCTTTCTCCAATTGTAATTGTTTTTATGCAGACTTGGAAATTTTGCAGTGAAATAAGGTCTACAAAATATTTCTTTTAGAAAGCATCACAATGATAATTTTAGGCAAAATAGTCTTTAAAACTGAAATATTTGCATGCAAGTGAGTGAGCTCTCAAACACCCGTATTCTTTATCCCAGTGACAAAGTAATGCGAAAATGAACATTAAACTGACTTACTGAGGAAACAATGAACAAGTATTCTGTAAACTTCTCAAATTCACTCAAATTTTTAAATTACTTTCAAAAGCAGTGCCATTACAAGGTACTGACAATCACATTATGTACTCAAAATGAATGTTAATCAAACTAACATTCAAAAAATAAAAATACTGTTGCAAAGAGGCACCCCTTGTTGTAAGGTATGTTAAAGGAGTGTTTATTACACTGAAGGCTTATGGTACGGGCCGTAAACCCTACAGGAGACAGTCTCTTCACACAGAAAAATTATAATCCATCCCTTTTAGAAGTGAATAATATCTCTTTAGTAGTGTTGCTGGTTGAAAAAAAAAAGTTACAAGTTCGAAATAAGATGGCAACATACAAAAAGTGGCCCATAGTTTTGGTCTTTGTCTAAGAGGTACATTCTGTAATTTAACAAAGACTGGCTTTAAATCTTCAGTTCAAAAGCACACTTCTTTTCCGAAAGGGTGACTGACCAACTGATGCCATTTCAGAGAGCAGAATCCTAACCACCAACTTGAAAGGGGTATGGCTCAATGAAGACAAAAACAAAAACAGTAACTGATTTACCTCAAAGATTACGAAACAAAATCAATGTCAAAGTATTTGAAATCATAAAAATTCATTGCTTTAAAAATTTCCCCCTGAGCTGTGGATGCTTTTTTATATATAGTCTCTAGTAAAACAGATGCATTCTATAATACCAAGTTGTAATTATAAATCCTATGATTCTTGGTGCTGAAAATAGATAAGTTATGTCTCAAACAGCACAAAGTGATAACAATTACACATTCTGTGGAATTCTTTGGTGAGAGGCAATCCTGCAGAAGTCTCCTTATTTTGTTTCCCTCCTCACAATACCCTTAGAATCTTCAAGTAATTTTCAAAGGAGAAACCACAAGTCCATAATGAAGGACCAGCAGACCATCCTGAAAAGAAAATAAGTGTTCTGCAGTTATTTAAAAATCAGTTACGTAAATGATCAAGTCAAAGATAGTTTATTTTTCGTAACCCAACACGAATGTGAAATTCTTTGATTTAAAGAGAATAAAGAGTCCAAGATAAATAAACTTGCTTGTTCACTCACTTCATTACTAAACACTCCCTGTTAATGTGCCTTTTTAATGACTCTCAGAAGAAAATTCTGAAACTACCAGGTATCCACAGTTAGTCACGGTTGTTTATGGCAAAACATTTCTTCAAAAAGAACTAAAAGATACACATTTCATTCTGCACAGATTACTTAATATATCACCCAAGCACTGGACTTCTCTAAAAAAGACTCAATTATCATAAAATATCATGGATCTGTTAAGAAAATAAAACATTTATTTCCTACATAAATGCAGCTTACAACTAAAACAAGTGAGAAAATTTTGGAACTCTTACCCATTTAATGTATCATACATTTTACTTCTTCCTTGAAGTCTGTTCAATACAATTTACCCTTTCTTTGATATCCAGAGTCATCATTATGAACAGTAACTACACTATGCTGTAACACAGTGATGTCCTCTGGGGTCGTGGGAAATTTAACCTGACAGTAAATGACTCCAGATAACTTGTTTCTGAGTCTTTTTATGTCTCCTCTCTTGATATCAGGTCTTAATTCTTTGTGCTCTCACCAAGGCTGCTTAAAAGAGTGTTTTTAAGGTGTTATTTCTAATCTACTATGAACTGGAAAACTAGCTTAAAAGGAAGGCTCACTGGGGAAGTATGCCATGGGCAATGGGCCTACTTTGAGCAACATATAGAGGGAGTGGTGGCATGCACGCCTTGCATTTCCAACTCTTCGCTAGCTATCGCTCTCTCTTTCTTCTTTATTAAGCTTTTTCATGGCTCCACTTCCTCATTTCTCATTCGCTATTCAACTCACTGCAATCTGGCTTCTGTTACTGGCAACTTCGGTGAAAACTCACCAGAATTCTAGAAAGGGGTTCACCAATTCAAATGCCCACAAAGGCCAGAAAAGTAACATAAATGAATATGTGAATCACGTATGTAGTCAAATAGGGTATGTTGAGACCAGTGGTAAACCAGAGAGCAGATGCTTAGCTAAAGGAATTTAAACTCAAAAATTAGAATAAGCCAAATAAAGTATAGTCCCATACCATGTTTGGCCCACGGACCATCAGACCTGTTCTAGACTAACTAGTCTAATCAAAGTAAATGAATTTGTATTCTAACACACACAGAAGGATCCTATTAACATTTTTACATGAATACAAATTACATTTTACATAATGTCAATTTTTTGCATATAGTTATATTTCACAATTACAAGCTGTTTCAAAATCTCAAAACTTCAATACATGTATAAAATCGCATTTTATGAAATGAGATAATTCCTTATAATTCAAATTTAAATCTATGTCTATTACGTTTATATTCCATATAAATAGACAGAAATATATAAATATTATTAATATTATTTATATTTTATATTTAGATGTCTCCATTCATGGTCTTCTTAAACTATCCAACCAGAGTGAATCTTCTAAAAGGTTAAGTCAGCTTATGTCTCTTCTGTCCTTGGCTCAAATCTCTCCAATCAGTACTTTCCCACTTCACTCAATTAAAATCCAAAGTTCATACTATAGCCTATAAAGTCCTGCATGGTTTTATTCCAGCTGCTCAGATCTCAGCTCCTACCATTCTCTCCCTCACTTGCTACCTCCTAGCTTTCACTGCAGAGATATGTTATTCATTTAGCTAAGAGGTCCTGAGATTACATGACACATTGTTATCAATGAGGACTTTAATTAATTATATTTCAGGTTATTTAAGTTCTGGGACTTGCTCATCTCTGAATCTCCCCATGTCTAGAATAGTGCTCCGTAAATACTTTTTGAATTGAAGTCATATTTTCTAACCACTCCACTGACTTTGCAATTTTACTCCTAGATTCTTACATTTCTAATCAAGCTTAACTTTTAAAAAGACAATCGGGACTTCCCTGGTGGCACAGTGGTTAAGAATCCGCCTGCCAATGCAGGGGATGTGGGTTTGAGCCCTGGTCCGGGAAGATCCCACACGCTGCAGAGCAACTGAGCCCGTGCGCCACAACTACTGAGCCTGCGCTCTAGAGCCCATGAGCCACAACTCCTGAGCCCACGTGCCACAATTACTGAAGCCTGAGCACCTAGAGCCCATGCTCTGCAACAAGAGAAGCCCGTGCACGGTAATGAAGAGTAGCCCCCGCTTGCCGCAACTAGAGAAAGCCCGTGTGCAGCAACAAAGACCCAACGCAGCCAAAAATAAATAAATAAATTTTTTTTTTAAAAAAAGACAATCATTTTTTAAGATTTCTGAAGTTTCACCTTATAAAAATTTTAAGAAATGTTTTGTTTATATCTCTAAGTATGCTTTACTTAGCCAAGAAACAATTTTGCTTTTGTATTTTATGAAGAATCTTTTGAATTATTTGTTACCAAAATGTAGACAATTGGTATGGTGCTATATTTCTAAAAACATGTAAGAATAATCAAATAATCACCTAAATAAGTATTCAGCTACCCTTTTGTTAAGATTCTAAGCTTTAAGCTCAAATTTTTTAATAGGTGAACCTTGATTCTACCACTAACTAGCCAAGTGACCTTGGGCAAGTTACTTAATCTGTCTAGACCAGTTTCCTCATCTATATGATCCACCAACGGATTTTAGAATTAGAGGGTAAAGTTCCAGGAGAAACTGGATCTTTCTCTTCATTAAAATTGTAAGTCTTATCTTGCTTTTCATGTATCCTTACCAGATTTCATATTATATTCCCACTCACATTATAGGCTAATTAAAACATCATAACGGTTACCATGGCTTCTTACCAATTGAGCAAGGAATGGTATGTGAATCTCTATAGACTAATGAGTCTCTACAAATTTTTCTTAAAGAAATGTCCTTGCAGATACATTTGCCCAGTAGTCTTCAAAGCTCTACTGCAATACTGGACAGAGAAAAAAGAAAAAAAGGCCTCTAGAATCAAACTGCCTGGGGTTTGAGCCCTGGCTCACTCACTCACTCACTGTGGGTAAGTTACATGTCCTCTCTGTACCTTGGTTTCCTTATCTTTAAAACTGGGAAAAAAAGAATATCTATCTCATAAAACTATGAGGAATAAGAGAGCTAATTGATACAAATCATTTAGAAGAATGCCTGACACACAGTAAGCATTCAATAAACATTAGCTTTCTTATTTTCAGTCCAGATAATTTCAAGAAAATTATAGAATATTTATTAAAAATTTATTGATAACATGGAACATTTTTCTTTCATTAAATAACTTGTCCATTAGGCATAAATATGGTAAAGTCTAAGACCTACCTGCATTGCTGCATCACCTATTGCACGTCGAATTTCCCTTAGAGTTTGATAGCGCTCTAACAAGTGATCACCACAGATGATATCTACCTACAGGCAAATAAGAGTATAAGTTTGCTTTCCTGCTTCAGAAAACCATATGACAAAATGAGGAAGATCAACATAATTATTTTTAGACTAGTCTTTGCTATTTTAGACTGATTAAACGTTCTCAAGAAAGATTTTAGAAACTTTTTACAAATAAAGTAAAATGGAAGGAGCATTAGAGGACATAGCAGGGCAGACAACAGGCATTCAGAATGATTTCCTTGAATCTCTGAGAACAAGTTAAATCATACTTGATATGTTCAGCACAAGAAGGCACAGAAAAGTCTATTATTTTAAAAAGTTTCATGACACAATGATTAATAGGGCTTATAATGCTTAAAAAGGCAATCTTTAGTTATTTGAATAATTTTCTTAATGAGGAATATCTCATTTTCCAACAGTGGAAAGTCTACTGCTGACATAAAGTACACAATAGGGGAACTGTTTTACAGATGGAACAATCTTAACAAGGTCTTTTCAGCCCTTTTAGTAAGGTCAAAGCTCTAAGACAAATCTACTTTTATATAGAATGCTCTAGAAAGAACGATATGGTTGTACAGTTATATACTATATTGTAATATGATTCCAGTATACTCACTTGCTAGAAATAGAAATGCAAATCCTTATATTCTCTTTCACTAAGTACTCCTTTCCCATTGCCTTAAAGTGGGAACAGGTCCTCAACATCTTATTAATAACATATCACTTAACAGGCTCCCCCTCCTAATGTCCCTATTTAGCTTACAGCATGAAATTTCTCCTTGCTCCAAACCAAAATACCAGCTCTAACTCCTATTTCTCCTTTTCCTTTCTTCTCACATGCAGTTACCAAGTCCTGTTGCTTCCTTCTTCACCCTGCCTTTTAAGTTCATATCATTCTTTCAACTGCTGCTCTTAGGCTTAAACCACTGAAACCGTCTCCTAACCAGATTTCCGACCTTCAAATTCTGTTTACTCTAAAAATCCTATGCACTGCCAACATGTTAGTTTCCCTAAAACCTTCAGCATGGTTGGGTAAGAATAGTAAAAGCAGTTGCATTTAACTGAGCGGCCTCTATGCACAGCATTTGTTACACTATATATTTGACATATGTTATCTCATCTCATTTTCACATTCCCGTGAGCTAGGCATTGTAATTCCCATTTTACAGATAGGACACTAAGAAGTAAAGACATTAAACTTTCCTAAGGTCACAAGGCTATAGTAAGTAGCAAAGTTCAGATCGGAACCCAGGTCTGTCCCCAGGTCTATCTTTCTCCAAAGATAAGTGCATGTGAGGGGTTGGCAAACTTTCTACAAAGAGCTAGATAATAAACATTTTAGGCTTGTGGGACTCAGGATCACTGTCACATGTGCTCAATTCTGTCACTGTAGCATGAAAGCAGCCATAGTATGGCTGTTCCAATACAACATAATTCATAAAAAGATGGCAGGTTAGATTTGGTACATAGGTCAGTTAGTCAAGCCCTGTGGTATCTCACAATGAATAACCTCCGATTAGTAACAACTTTTGTTTTATGCTTACCAGTTTTAAAGTTGGCAAAGCAATACTTGTTTGCAAAAGGACTTGAAAGCAATAATAGCAGATCTTGTGCACTAACAGCAGATCTTGTGCATAGAACTTAGGTCCATGAAAAATTAAAGAACTTGGAAACTAACATTATGTTTTTATTAAGTATCCAACTATCCAGAGACCACCACCCTTAGTGGGCTTCACCACATGGTATACATTTATGATTTGGTTACTACAATTTTCTTTTCAACTTAATCTTAACTCCCAGAGATTAGCCATTTACTAACAGTTTGATGCATATGCTCCTAAATGCAATGTGTGCATGTGGGGATTTTGGTTTTGTTCTTCTAGAAATGGGATCATGTCACATATTTTGTTCTACATATTTTTAAAACACACACAGACACACACAAACAACAAAAACTTAATATACTATGGAATCTTTTGGAATGCATAGTTAGCTCTCTGTGTTTAATAGCTGCATAGTGTTCCATTTTATGAATATATCATAAACTATATTATCCATCCTCCTGATAAACATTTAAACTACTTCTCATTTTACATGCTGATTTTTAAGTTACTTGACTGTAAATACTTCATAAATTAGTTCATTCAAACAGAATCACATCTCTGAGGGTGCCACAAACATGACCCACATATTTGATAATTTGCTAGAAGGACTCACAGGACTCAGCATGATCACAGCTATGAGTAATTACAGCAACACAGCAAGGATACACAGTCAGATCATCAGTAAGGTAAAAAGATGTAGGTAGAGTCTGGAGAAATCCACGCACAGGCTTCCTATGCTCTTCCCTCTCAGTCCAAGAGGAGATAACACCCACATACTCTTTTCTCTAGCAGTGGAAATGTAGTCAATTTGTGCAGTGTTTCTGCCCAGGGAAGCCCAGATGAGGCTCAGAGTTTAGGGCTTTTTTTTTTTTTTTTTAGAGTTTAGGGTTTTTCTTGAGGGATGGTCATGTTGGCATTCTCTACCTAGCAACCACCAAATTCCAGACTCCCAGAAGCAAAGCAGTTATTCATCATAGACCCATTGTTTGTATAATCTAGGTACGGGGAAACACCCTTAATAGTTAGGTAACTTTTCATATTAGCACAGGGAACTTTTTACAAGCCAACTTCCTAGATGCTAGGCAAGGGCCAACCTTGTAAGCCAGCCCTTCTAAAGGCAGCACCCTCAGGTCTGCTTTGTTAACTCTTTTCTGCATAATCTTTCTACCCTTTGGAGTATTAAGTCTTAGTTAGGAAGAATAACTACGATATTTCTGAATCTCAGAGCAGAAATCATAACGTGAAGATGGTCTTAAGGGAAGAAAAACCCTTATCTTTTTAAAAGCAAGATCACACTAAAGCTTTCAAGACAGGATTTTTCACTGATTGAGCCAGTGCCACACTCATTCCTCGTTGTTCATACATACTTTTCTTTGATAGAAAGTTCTTTTTTTCTTTGTCTGTCTGGCAAAAAAAAAAAAAAAAATCCATTCTTCAAATCCCTTCTTTGACCTCTCCAGAGTTAAATCATTCACTCTGTGCTCTTGTGGCACTCATCATAACCTATTGTCATTCAGTTGTTTACTTTTATATCTTTCCCACACAACTGAGTCACCTGGTGGCATTTTCTGTCTCATCTTTGTACTGGAGGCCAAGCACATAGATGCTCAATTTAGTACCAATAGATAGTAAATGAATGGTAGGGATACACCATATGACATGTTAGGGTCTCTGAAAAATGATTTGGAAACAATTCAATGATAGGGTTAAGGTCATATACTAAATAAATAATGAAAAAAGGAACCTGGGCTTCCCTGGTGGCACAGCGGTTAAGAATCCACCTGCCGGGCTTCCCTGGTGGCGCAGCGGTTGGGAGTCCGCCTGCCGATGCAGGGGACGCGGGTTCGTGCCCCGGTCCGGGAGGATCCCACATGCCGCGGAGCGGCTGGGCCCGTGAGCCATGGCCGCTGAGCCTGTGCGTCCGGAGCCTGTGCTCCACAACGGGAGAGGCCACAACAGTGAGAGGCCCGCATACCGCAAAAAAAAAGAATCCACCTGCCAATGCAGGGGACACGGGTTCAAGCCTTGCTCCAGGAAGATCCCACAAGCCACAGAGCAACCAAGCTCGTGCCACAACTACTGAGCCTGCGCCCTAGAGCCCGTGAGCCTCAACTACTGAGGCCCGCACGCCTAGAGCCTGTGCTCTGCAACGAGAAGCCACCGCAATGAGAAAGCCAGCGCACTGCAACAAAGAGCAGCCCCTGCTCACCTCAACTAGAGAAAGCCCACGCAGCAACAAAGACCCAACTCAGCCAAATAAATAAATTTATTAAAAAAAAAAAGAACCTGTCTTTTAAGACAGAATTAATTATGGTAGGATTAACTACAAAATCTACTACCACATCTTTTATATAGAGAATATTTAGTGATCAATGTGGTAATCATTTCAAAAAAGCAAAATAAGGTCTGAAGGTCAAATAATGTACAAAGGAACACAAGAGTTATTAAAAAACAAGATACAATAAGACAGCAATAAATTCAAAACACCACTAAATCAACCATGGAGATCCAGAGGCACTGGGCTCTCCTATGTGAAAGAAATCTACTCAGATAATTATTGATTTCTGATTTGAATTAACTTAAATCTCTTAAGAACACGTCTACATTTTTTTTATCTTTCAGAACTGTCTTCCTTTTTTATTTTTATCTGCCACAAATAAATAATACTTTTAAAGGTATTTTATCATTTAACAGTCCCCTAGTAATCATTCATTCCTGCTAGTAAATAACCATTTACGAAGGTCACATATCTGTAAACAAAGAATACATTTTCTATTTGGGACTAAATGGTTTTAAGGAAGGTCAGCACAGAAGGCTCAAGTGACTGGGTTGACCAAGAATTTTATTTTGTTTAATGGTTAACTAGCTCAATGTTTTGTTCATATTAGAAGTAACTCTTGTTTACTGTCTCTTGGATTTAGAAGGCTTAAACAATTTTAGTCACAAATGGGTCTGCATATTTGATAATTCTCTGTTCCACTATTTTAACATTTTCGTGAAATAGTAATTTATGAATGTCACCAGCTATATAGTACCTGAATTAGAAAAAAAAATATTTACTTAAAGAGCGAAGAGCTGAGAGACAAAATTAAAGACTGAAACAAATTTTACATCATTTTATTTCAAAATGTTAAAAGCCTTGAATTCTGTGATAGGAGGAAAAAATAAACCCACATTTTTACACAATAAAACCAATTTAGAGCTTTGGCAACCAAATTTCTTAAAACACCAGTGTGAAACTTATAAATGGCTCTGATCAATATCTAGCCACAGAGGAAGTAATCTATATCCTAAAGAAAGCCCTCTTGGGTGCCACTTCTTATTCTATATAATCAGGTGCAAGTCTTCTGATTTCTGCTTTTAGAAATAATAGACTATTATGGGATTACTCACAATTCTTTGTTCAGGAGTCCCTAAACAGCTATCTATTTCTAACCAAAAGGCTAAGAATAACCTCAAGTATGCTTTGGCTACAAGGTGATAGATAAGTCATTTCCAATTTTCAGTTGCCATGAGATACAGCTAGCATTATGTCAAAGTCAGTAAGAGAAATCACTTTAATTGAATTTAATATATATTTAGTACTGGCAGATATTGATACTAAAAACATTAGCAAAATTTCAGATCTACAGCAAATAGACATTTTAGATAAAAATTATTCTATAAAATTTTACACATGATGGAGAATAACAAAAACCCCTTTTAAATTTGACTAATGAAAAAGCAGAGCTATATAAACGTGCATTTTCACTGGCCCACATTATTAAACTATGAGTTTACTTACACTTTATATGCAACAATACATGAGGTTTGAGATTCCCATCTTACAACAAGAAAGTATTATATAGCTATAATGAGAGATCTTTTTCAATCCTTAGGAAACCAACAGAGTCTACATTAGACAGCTGTTTCACTTTTCTAGGTGTCTTGAGCTAGACATTGATAAATCCAAGGATATCCTCTGAAGAGAAGTTAATGGATGGAAAAGTAAACTTTTGCTCTACTATCAAAAAGAAAAGAGCTGGAGCTGAAGCTCTAGAAGCTCTTTAATCGTTCTCACACCCTCAGCTTTTCTCTGACACCCATAGATGGTCACCAATGGCAGAAAGTCAAATGTGATTAAATTTGGGGGTGGGGATCACTGTGTACCAATATTCAATTAACATTTACAATATCTACAATGTCATAAAACAAAAGCCACTGCATGAAATCCTAGAGACGGTTCTTTCTTCAATGTGTTAAAGGTAATCTCACAACTTCCTGTCTTTTTACACACATATACTCTACCTGACAAGCTGGATCAAGACCCATTTTTCTTCTGAGGAATTTTTCTACATGTCCAATAGTTGCTTCTCCTGAAACTCGGACAAACTTCTTTTCCAATGGCTACAAAAGTAAACAAACAAACCAATTTCAGATTAAATATACATAAAATGTATAAACCTTAAAGCACATTTTATAGCAAAGATAATTCAATAGATTTATGAAAGAAAAATTACTATGAAATTTGAGTTAATTTATCTATCAAAAAGAAAAAAAAGAATTCCTGCTTAGCTTCACCTCTCCAAAAAGTATGTCAACAATTTTTTTTAATAGAACGGCTTACTGATTTGTTTTACTACCTCATCAAGAATAAAACTTAGAGTAAAATTTATTGACAGCAAATACCCAAGATTCAATGTCTCAAACAACCTGGTTTCTTCAACAAAAAAACTTCAGGGAAAAAAAAAAACCAACCAAGGCTGAGGAGGAACCGCTAGACTAAAAAAGATACAAGGCCTGTAAATGAGGGATATATCAACCAATTACAATATATGGATCTTATTTGGATCCTGATTTTTAAAAATCTTTAAAACAATTTTCATAAGACAATCTAGGAAATTTAAATAGCATGTGGATATTTAAGGAATTACTGTAAATTTAAAAAATGATAGTATTGGGACTACCCTGGTGGTCCAGTGGGTAAGACTCCATGTTCTCAATGCAGTGTGCCCAGGTTCAGTCCCTGGTCAGGGAACTGGATCCCATATGCATGCTGCAACTAAGAGTTCTCACGCCACAGCTAAGGAGCCCATGTGCTGCAACTAAGACCCGGTGCAACCAAATAAATAAATAAATATTAAAAAAAAAAGATCCCGCATGCCACAACGAAGATCCCACATGCTGCAACTAAGACCCAGTGCAGCCAAAATAAATAATAAATAAATATTTAAAAAGCTGCTTTACACATTCAGATACAAGTTATAAAAATAAATAAATAAAAATTATAGTATCATTATTATGTTTTTATAAAACGTCCTTATCTTTTAGAAACAAACAATTATTTACTGATAAAATGATAGTTTGGGATTTGCTTCAAGATTATATAAGAGAAGTGTTAAAGGTATTGATGAATTGAGATTGGCCATGATTTTATAATTATTGAAGTTAAGTGATGTGTACATGGGCATTCATTTTACTATTCTGTCTACCTTTGTATGAGTTTGAAATTTTCTTTTAAAAGTGGAAAATAAAAAGATTATCGGGGCTTCCCTGGTGGCGCAGTGGTTGAGAGTCCACCTGCCGATGCAGGGGACACGGGTTCGTGCCCCGGTCCGGGAAGATCCCACATGCTGCGGAGCGGCTGGGCCCGTGAGCCATGGCCGCTGAGCCTGTGTGTCCGGAGCCTGTGCTCCGCAACGGGAGAGGCTGCAGCAGTGAGAGGCCCGCGTACCGCAAAAAAAGAAAAAAAAAAGATTAACATCTAGACGTATATGGCTGGAATCTGATCCAACAGTCTAAGGTGATAGGTAGAGAGACCATAGGGTTTTAAAGTAGAAACTAATGCTTACCTAGCCACTCTCTCTCTGAGGCAATTTTAAGGATACTACTATTAATAAAAATGAAAAGCTGGGGTAATAAGAACTAAAAGGGTACCTTTTAGGAAAATGTGAACAATGTTTTTCTAGCACTAGCAGAGAGGGAGCCCAGAATTGCTACCAAGAAGACCCAGGCAGGTTAGGCACACATTTCTTCCATGTAACAGCACTCAGCTCTCTTATCTGTAATTTGGTTTCTTAAGAACTTTCCTAACAATAGATCTATC
Source organism: Aethalodelphis obliquidens (assembly GCF_003676395.1). NCBI lineage: Eukaryota > Metazoa > Chordata > Mammalia > Artiodactyla > Delphinidae > Aethalodelphis > Aethalodelphis obliquidens. Next base: position 20,437,858 of record NW_020837955.1, read on the forward strand.
CCTTATTACCACAGTGCAGCAGATAGCATGTTAAGTGCAGATATTCCAGAGACTGCCTGGGTTTAAACCCTGGTTCTGCCACTTTCTAGCTGCAAGTCTTTGGACAAGTTGCTAAACGCTTCTGTGTCTCCATTTCCCCATTTGTATTGTTAACATAGAGATACTAATAGCACCTACCTCATAGAATTATCATAAGGAAAGTGTGTTAATATACGTAAATAACTATTAATAATTCCTGGCACATAGTAAGTACTTAGTTATTACTAGTGTATTGATTTATTCTGTTCTTTATGTAAAGGAATCTAATTAGAGGACCTAGTTGTCATCATGGATACTGATATAATCTAGACAAAAATGGCAAAGGTTCGCGTTCTTTAAACGCAGGTTTAAGAATCATCTTGAAAACCTAAGGCAGTCTTTCTCACTAAGGAGCAGATACAGCAGTGCTCCAGGTGAAGTCTTGATGAAGGTACCGCATTGTAGGTGGCACTGCCTGATTAGCATGAGAATCCCATCATGTGCCTTGAGAAGCTATTCTGGGTAATCTAGCTAGATGCCTGCCTGGCAACCAGTGCCATTTCTGAAGGTTAATTTCTGGGGCTTACCATCTCAATAGTAGGCTTCAGGTATACCAACAGAGGACAATTCAATATTCATCATTTCTAGTTCTTGGTGAGCACTTCACCCCCAAGTGTTTATTAAGATTAATCCAACTTAGCTAAAGTTATCAATACTGTACTTTTTAGACCACCCAGAACAGAATTATGAGATCTGCCAGTAACTGAAAGAAAAACATTGGCCTTGGCTTTCAAAGTTGGCTTCTCACGTGGTTAACCTTAGTCTTCATACCCCAGGCTCACAAGTTAACAGAAATTTTTTCCGATATAATTCAGATCCAGCTTTTTTAACAATTTGCTTTTTTTGTTTTTTGCCTTTTTTTCTTTTCTTAAGCTACAAAGCAGGTTCTCACCTAAATGGTCAACTCATTTTTTTTCCCTGCTGCATCTAATAGCCTCCTACCATCTGCATATAAACAGGAAAGAAAAATTCCACAGAAGAATTTTACTTCTTTGAAATTAAGCACAGCAATCTTCCCTACCATCTATAACACAGGTCAATTTGAGAAGAAAGTTGAAACAATCAGGTAGAATCTATAGGGAGATTTAAGAGACATTCAGTTATTTTCTGACTATAGAAAATGCATACCACTAAAAATATTGGGTCGGCCAAAAAGTTTGGTCGTGTTTTTCCAAGTGAACTTTTTGGCCAACCCAATATCTTTTAAAAAGATGGTATCAACTCATTTTACCTTGAAAAAATTCCTACCTCTGTCAACTGAAAATAGTTACCAACCCAGTCACAAGGTAAATCCCTAGCAACCAGATGGTGAATTTGAAATACCACCAAAAGACACCTTGGAGAAATGACAGATTCTGTGTCTGGGGCAAGAGATGTACGAGTTGAGCATGGAACATCTTGTCATATGAGATAGCAAGGAAGCTATTATAGACCCTGATTATCTATGATAAGACAATTTGAACATCAATAAAGATAATAATTAAAAGGGGTTTAAACCACAAATATATTTAAATGCATGAGTTCATATTAAAGTAAAAACAAAATCAAAAATACCTAATTGATTAGGACTGGAGCATGCTAATGAACCAACTCATTATTTTGAACCTTGTAAGTCAAGGGAAAGAATCAGCATTTATTCTTTCTTTCCTATATGAATGGTACCACTGGCTAATCAAATAGAAGTTCCTCATTATTGAAGTATTTTAATAAAAGGAGGAGGAATGACAGCATCATTTTCCAAACCCTATTAAGTTAATGGGCTTAGACATTGAGTACCAATTGTTGCTAACAACACAAAGACACAAACAACCAGACATTAATGTGCCTCCAGATGGACAAAAACACCACCGACTATGAAGTATTCTTGGTCCCCTTAAATCAAACCTGTCTGATTAACCTCAGACTTAACTACTAGTTTATGGGAAAGACAGAGGACAGAAGAACACATTAAATCACAGCACAGAGATGCAACATCAAAACCCCATCTGTAGGAAACTATAGCACAAATGACCCAGCTTTGTCAACAATGAATTGCAAGAAAAAAGAAACAGAAAACTTACAGATTTAAAAACCTATCAACCAATCACAATGTGTGAACATTATTTGGATCCTGATTTACGACGATGTTAAAAAAACAAAACAAAACACCCACTACAGCTGAGATAAAAACTTGTACACTGACTAGATATTTGGTAAGAAACTTATTTTCTTTTTATTCACCACCTTCAACCTTTTGAAAAATCACAAACTTACAAAGAAGTTACACTAGTAAATGAAGATCCAGATAGCCTTCACCTACTTTACAAATGATTAACATTGCTATATTTGCTTCACCTCTTCCAATGTATGTAATATGTATGTATATTCGTGTACATTTATTATTTAAGTTACTTGCAGACATTGAGATATTTAACCCCTAAATATACCAGCAGTTATCATCTCAGAATAAAGGGGCTCTCCTCTATAACTACAATATAATTATCAGGAAATTTATAACATTAATACAATGCAATTATCTAAATGGGTCCAAATTCAAATTTCTCCAGTTGTCCTAATAATGTCCTTTACAAGTTGTTCTTATTTCAATCCAGAATCTAATGAAGGATTACACACTGCATTTTGTTGTCATGTTTCTGTAATCTCCTTTAATCTAGAATAGATCTGTCTCTTTATTTTTATCTTTCTCAACACTGACATTTTGTAACTTTTGTTTTGGTATGCTACGTGGTCATTAAAAACAGAGACTCATCTTTTAAGAGTACTGAAACACTTTACAGATGAAATGGCAAAATGCCAGGGATTTCTTTCGGAATAATATTAGAAAGAAGGGACTTCCCTGGTGGCACAGTGGTTAAGAACCCGCCTGCCAATGCAACGGACACGGGTTCGAGCCCTGGTCTAGGAAAATCCCACATGCCGCACAGCAACTAAGCCTGTGCGCCACAACTACTGAGCCTGCGTTCTAGAGCTCACGTGCCACAACTGCTAAGCCTGCGAGCCACAACTACTGAAGCCCGTGCCCCTAGAGCCCGTGCTCCGCAACAGGAGAAGCCACTGCAATGAGAAGCCCCCACTTGCCACAACCAGAGAAAGCCCGTGCACAGCAACAAAGACCCAACGCAGCCAAAAATAAAAATTAAAAATAAATAAATTTTAAAAAAAAAGAAAGAAAAGAATCCGCCTGCCAATGCAGGGGACATGGGTTCGACCCCTGGTCTGGGAAGGTCCCACATGCCAGGAAGCAAATAAGTCCATGCACCACAACTACTGAGCCTACACTCTAGAGCCGGTGAGCCCCAACTACTGAAGTCCATGCACCTAGAGCCCATGCTCTGCAACAAAAGAAGCAAACGCAATGAGAAGCATGTGCACCAACGAAGAGTGGCCCCCACTCACCACAACTAGAGAGAAAGCCCATACGCAGCAAAGAAGACCCATCACAGCCAAAAATAAATAAATAAAAATAAATTTAAAAAATAAAAGAAAGAAAGAAGGGAAGTGTGGGAATTCCCTGGTGGCCTAGTAGTTAGGATTTGGCGCTTTCACTGCTGTGGCCCGGGTTCAGTCCCTGGTGGGGAAGTGAGATCCCACAAGCCGTGTGGCAAGGCCAAAAAAAAAAAGAAGAAGGGAAGTGGATGGAGGTATAAAAGAAATTAAATTGGTCATTAGTTAATTGGCAAAGCTGTGTGATGGATGCATGGAGGTTCTATTCTGTCTACTCTTCAGTGTATTTAAACATTTTCATAATTAAAAGTGCAAGAAAAAATTTTCTGAACTATATGACTGCTTGGTGAAACAATTTTAAATTAAATGTAACAGACAGACTTTATGATTTTCATGCCATAAGTGTACATGGTGAATAGTTTAACTAGGCATCATCCTAGTCAGACATATTTATTTGAACAATAAGTAAAAGACAAGGTATAAAAACAGCTTTTTAAGTAGTAGAGAATGCTGAGCTATAATATCAAAAGCTAGAACTCCCTTATAAATACAGAATTAAAAGAAAAATGTTAAGATTGCCAATGTGTTAGCTAAGAAAATATTAAAAAATGACTGTTTTAGCAAAATAAAAAGTCAAAATATGCAGAAATACGATCATTTGTTTCTAAAACAATATATTCATTACCTCTTATAGACATAAGCCTGCAAACTAACATCAGTATCATTAGTTAACACTGAAAACTTAATGCCTCAAAACTATAAGAACAGTGTAATAATCTTCTATAAACCTAGCTTTATCAACTCACAGCTAATCTTGTTTTAAGTATACCCCATCCATTTCCTACCCCAACTGCTTACTGGCCCCCATTCCCCAGTTTTGTTTTGAAGCAAACCCCAGACACATCATTTCATTTGTAAATACTTCAGTATGTATCTCTAAAAAATAAGAACTCTTTTTAAAAACATAATACCACTATCATACTTTAAAATTCCTTGATATCAGAAAATAGACAGTAAATGTACAAATTTCACCATCTCAATTTTCTTACCTAGTAGAAAATGATTTTATTATTTTTAGGGTTGTTATTACAGAGAAAATAAAAATAAAACAAAGGTTTCACACACAAAATATAATAACCAGTGATGGACTCAAGCTAAAATTCTAATTTATGCATATATTATTTTTATCAGATATATTTTTGTACTCTCAAATGTATACACTAAACATACTACAAATAATGCTTCTATTCGAAGTTTCTATTGGATCTTGGCTTGTTTTTTAAAATTTAACAGCTTTATTGAGATATAATTCACATACCATTAAGTTCACCATTTTAAAGTATACAATTCAATGGTTTTTAGTACATCTATAAAGTTGTGAAACTATCACCATTATCTAATTTCAAAACATTTTCATCACCCAAAAAGAAACTCTTACCAATTACTAATCACTCCCAATTTCCCCTCTCTCCCAAGCCTCTGGCAACCACTAATCTACTTCCTTTCTCTATGCTTTTGCCTATATTGGACATTTCATATAAATGGCATCATATAACATGGTCTTTGGGTGCCTGGATTCTTTCACTTAACATGTCTTCACGGTTCATCCAGGTTGTAGCATGTATCAATATTTCATTCCTTTTTATTGCCAAATACTATTCCAGTGTATGGATATATCATATTTCGTGTACCCATTCATCAGCTGATGGATATTTGGGTTACTTACAATCTGGGGCTATCATCTCATAAATTTTTTAGTTTATTATCAAATCCAATCCAAATAAATGCCATACACTGATGTCCCTTGAGTCTCTTTTAATCAGTATGTTCTATCTACATGTTCCCTCATTACATCTTTCCCTTTAATTTGCTGGAGAAACAGAACTGTTTGTCCTGCAGTTTTCCACTGTCTAGATTTGGCTTATTATATATTCTTACAGAGTAATTTAATAAGTTCCTGTGTCCCCTGGATTTCCTGTAAATTAGTAATCTAGGGGTATGATCAGCTTCACATTTCTTTTGGCAAGAACACTTCATAGGTGGTAGTGTCATATTTTTTTGATGTATGAGGATCAGAACTACATAAATATTCTAAGCGCATATGTGCTTTCACGGAAGCAATAGGCTAATATTTTAATTTAATTTTTAGTTCTTTCTTCACGACATTCTTATACTCTGTTGGCTCGTCTGGCTACTACAGGTCACTGGACAGGTGTCTTCAGTGAACTCTAGGAGCATATGACTCTACAGTTGTCCCATATAGAAACTTATATGCTACTTTCCCACCCAGTACACTATGAAAGGACTTCCTAAAGTTAATCACCATAAGTTTGGTTATTTTACAACTTAGAAGAGGTAAAAAGTTACCAAACCTAACACTGCATTCCCTCCATCACAGTGATCTCTGGGAAAAACCTATAATATACTTCATCCAGAAAAGTACTCATTTATTCCTATGCTTCAATTCAATTCCTATGCCTCCTAAGCCATTATAGTCACAAAACAAAACACTATGCCCAACCAGGTATAATTCACCCATATTTTATTTTATTTTATTTTTTATTAGGTGTTTTTTTTAAAATTTATTTTCATTTATTTATTTTTTTTGAACTTATTTATGTATTTATTTTTTTGGCTGCACTGTGTCTTCATTGCTGTGCACGGGCTTTCTCTAGTTGCGGCTAGAGGGGGCTACTCTTGGTTGCGGTGCTCAGGCTTCTCATTGTGGTGGCTTCTCTTGTTGCGGAGCATGGGCTCTAGGCGCGTGGGCTTCAGTAGTTGTGGCTCACGGGCTCTAGAATGCAGGCTCAGTAGTTGTGGCACATGGGCTTAGTTGCTCCACGGCATGTGGGATCTTCCCAGACCAGGGCTTGAACCCGTGTCCCCTGCATTGGCAGGCGGATTCTTAACCACTGCGTCACCAGGGAAGCCCCACCCATATTTTAGTATAGACTTTGACAAAGTCACTGAAAATCTAACCAGATCAAAGTCAACTATTTCCTTATACATTTATAATCCCAAGTAACTATAGGCCTGATTTACCCCTTTTAAAAAAGTCACCTTTTCCTGAATGATTCATACTATAGGAGCAACACTGTGTACAATGGCACCTGTGATGCTGAAGCCTTTAAGACAACTCTGAACTTAAGTATGTTACAAAAGAGTTCATTCTTACCTTTAAAGTTTCAGTAAATGATTGAAGTAACAAGTTGGGGCAGGCTAACTTCAACCAAAGATGTTACATGCAAATGAAATTTTAAGCTCATATTTAACTCTAAATGCCAAATATGCAAAAAATGCTTTGAAACATTTTTTTAATCACCGAATTAACACAGCATTTGGTTTCAGTTTTAAAAATTACTCACTTATTTTTCCTTAGACCACTGTTCTGAATTAATAACAAATCCCTACTTAATAACTCTTTTCTCATAAACCTATTATAAGAGAGCATTACTGAATGTACTTCATATTTCAACAAGTTTTGTTTACAGAACAAATTTTATAGACTGTAACTGAAGACAGTCTCCATATGATTGCTAATCTTAAATTTGTGTGCTACAGGGTCCTCTTGTAAAGTAAATGAAAAATAAAAGTAAAATACCTTAAAATGTCCCGTGCCTTCATTAGCACTGAAAAACGAAAGCAAAATTAATCAATTTTGAACTATATGTTTAATTATATAACACAGAAAAATAACATAAATACACATATTTGAGGAACATCAACTTAATTTTAAAACACGGTCACCTAACCCTTTATGAAATAAACAAATGTAGTTAATTGTCATATCTGCCACCTAGTGGTAAGGCAAAGGCAGTTTTATACAGTATTTTACATTGCTTTGTATATTTACTTCCAGGAGTTAAAAGTATACTCTTAATATTTATATTTCCCCCACATGTAGCATTCTAACATCTTCTAGCTTAAAGTAAAACCTCTTTCTTTCTGTCATAATTAATGTGTTTTTTTCTTGATAGCAACGTTTACAAGATAGAGTCCTTACAAGAAAGCTGCTACATTTCCTGTTGTTTTACTTGTAACATAATCACCTGGGCATGATTTACTCACTTTGCTTTTCCTCTAAAAGTACGAAGAGATTTCTTGATTAAATCAATTACTTTTATATCATGAGGAGACAAGGAACAAACTTTTTTTGACCATCTACTATGCACCAGGCATTATATTAGGTCTTCATATATTATGCATGTGTTTCATTCAGTTCTCACAGTAACCCTTTAAGTCAGGCATTAGAATCACCATTCTACGGATAAGGAAAATTAAGCTCAGAGAGGCGGAATAACTTGCTTAAGGTCACACAGCTAGTAAGTAATAAAGCTGGGTTTCAAACGCGGGTGTACATATCAAAGCCCACATTCTTTGGTTTTTTTGGCCATGCTGCACTGGATCTTAGTTCCTCTGACCAGAGATTGAACCTGGGCCAGGGCAGTGAAAGCGTTGAGTCCTAACCACTGGACCGCCAGGGAATTCCCAAAGCTCACATTCTTTCTTCCCTATCATGTTGTGAAGAATAGGCAAGATCACAATTGCATCATCTAGAGTATTCTTATAATACAAATATAGAGAAATATATTAATATACAATATAGATAGTATAAATATCTATAGAATATGTTATACTGACAAACATAAAACATAAGTTATGTATACACATTATATATAGATGTAAATCTAAGGTTATAATATCTTAAGAGCCACAAAATAAAATATCCTTGGGAATTCCCTGGTGGTCCAGTGGTTAGGACTCCGTGCTTTCACTGCCAAGGACGCAAGTCGATCCCCGGTTGGGGAACTAAGATCCTGCAAGCTGCGCAGCCAAAATAAATAAATAAATTAAATATCTTTTTCATTATAAGAATTATCTCTATAGAATCCATGATATATGGGCATCTGGCTTCTGCTTGAATATCTAAAGAGATAGCTTCTTAACTTACAAGTCGGTTCATTCCATTTGTGGGCAACTTTGTTAGATATTGCTTGCTTGCACTGAATCAAATACGTTTCTCCCTGTAACTTATACCTATTGGTCCTAGTTTTGCCTTTTGGTACTCTTGTGAATTAGATTCAATCTTTCTGCTACTACACATGACATAGTTTTCACACCTTTTACTATTCTGATTACACCTCAATTTACTAACATCTCTCTTAAAAGGTAGTGCTTAGAGCTGAACATAAGACCCCAGTTGGATAACATAGCATACAGTGGGATAGCACCTCCCTGGTTTACTAAACACCACTGAGTTTAAGATTGCATTAAATTTTTGCCATATCTTCTCTCATACACTTATTTCATGTGAGTCCATTTTCTTTACTAGGCAGATATTGTACACATTACAGCACCACAGACTACTTTAACCTTTATTTCTGAATGACCCTGCATTATTTCAATATTCATATACTGATAATAGTTTAGACATGTTAGAAATACCATATGTTGATTCTTATAACAATCCTGTGAGTTGGTATTATAATCCCCAATTTAGAAACATGGAAACTGATGATCAGAGAAGTTAAGCTACATCCTAGGGGTTACATACCTTCAGTTACACTCTTCAAAGTCTATGCTCTTTCTATATACACTATACTGCCTAAGGCTTTATAATCTTCTACTTTACACATAGAAACTGAAGAACAAAAAGGAGAAGTACTGTACAAGACTATCTTAAGATCACAAAACATGCATACCAAATTTAGGGGGGCCGGGAATATCATATTCATTCCAGTGGTTGAAAAATCACTTCCATGGGCTGAACCTACTTCAGGATTTTTGCTAATCCAATTCAAGCAGGGTCACCAGCTGGACCAAATTTGCCCTTGTACTTGCATCAGGTTAAAACTCACCTGCCATTTGTCCTGCCATGAAAGAGCTTTCTATGGGTTACCCTCAGTAGCCTGACTTCAGTGGTAACACCAAGCTTTTCAATGTAGTAAACATGTGGGGATTTAACTCTGGGGGCTGGCGACTTCTTCAAAAGAACTCTTTGCCACATTGGAAGCTTTCTTCCCCATAACCATTTGAAAACAGATAAAAGACTATTTTATGACGTAGACAGACTACTCATCATAATCTTCAACATATAAGGTTCAATTCTCTTGTTTTACAGATAGGGAAGCTGAAGCTCTGAGAAGTTAAAAATACAATTTCCACGAAGGCAAGAGCCATGGCTGACTTATTCCAATTACATTCCCAGCAGCTAGCAGAGTGCTGTGCTGGTACACAGCAGGACCTTAATAAACATCTTATGAATAAACAGAAAGCGATTACCTCAATTTTACAAAGCTATATAACAAAGGAGCTAGGACTTAAATAGAGATCTTCTTATTCCAAGTGAGGGCTCTTTTTTTCTACAGCAGGGAATGTGTTAACAATGTAACAACTCCAGTAAGTGGTAATGACTGCTTTGACCAGAGTACTCAAGTCTCACTCGTTAGGAAAGCCTGCCATGATTAAGTATTGATTTCTCCTTTGGACAGACAGAGATAATGTAGCACACTTGTCACATATTTGCCATCTTTGCATTACTGCCACTTTTCAAAAAAGGTATAAAAAAACTGTCAGTTCCAACTGTGCGTTAGTGGAAAAGGTTACATTTCCCGAAAATATTTTTTTTAGAAATATAAATTCCTTTCAATTTTCAAATTTTAATTAACTAGACTTACTAAAAATCAAGTTACATGGTAAAAAGTCAAATACAATGAAAAGTAAGACCTTTTCCAATTCTATACTCATACACTCCAGTGCCCTTTTCTAGAAGCAACTGCTATCAACATTTTCTTATATGTCCTTTCAGGAATGGTCTGTGCCTGTGGGGAAAAAATATATATATATGCATATATGCCCACCATCCACTTTTAAAAAAAAACATAAAGAGCACATGCTATATATTCTCTTCCGCATCTTGCTTTTTTCACTTGAGAAAGTGAATTTTGGCAATTGTTCCATATTAGCACATACGTTACTAGCACATGTTCATTGCTATATACCATTATTTTACCAGTTCCCTTTTGGACATTTAGGTTGGAACACATTCTTTAATAACAGAAATTGCTGGTTTAAAGTCTGGTATTACATGATTTCTTCTCATTCTTCTAAAGAGATCTTTATTTCATTATCATCAACCACTACTACGTGGGCTCTGTGGAGGCATAAGAAAGGTTTCTCGCCTCTCAGGGATCCTTAATATCAGTTGAGAACACAGGATGAATACATAAAGAGATAAATACAACATAGTACAAGCTAGATACTAAATAAATAATACAGGCAACCTAGAGTTATAAGGAGGAAGTGACTGAGAAGTCAAATAGTCATCAGTGACATAAAATGGAAGATCTAGATCTTCCAAGAAAGGCATTTTAGTTTATCCTGCAAACTATGGAATTATTTTGAAAACTACAGTTTGATACAGGCCAACTCTATGATGACAGTCGGCCTAACAATATTGCAGGATAATGGAGTACACCATATGCTACAGTGTTTGAAAGAAGCAATTTTTATTAATTAGGGAGATATCCAACTACTTTGGAAAATAATTTGGCAAAACCAAGTAAAGCTGAAGACGAATGTATCCCAAGACACAGCAAATCTACACTCTTAGAAAAATATCTCATATATATATAAGGAGATACGTAAAAAATGCTTAAAGCAACAGTGTTTATAATAGGAAAAAAATTGGAAACAAAGTGTTCCACAGTACAAGAAAAGATAAATTATGGTATATTTATTTTAAGGGAATACCAGGCAATGGTAAAAATGACTGAACTAGTTATACATTTTAGCATGGATGAATCATACAATGCTAAGTGAGAAAAGCAAGTTAGAAAACATGGTATGATACCATTTAAAGTTTTTAAGTGGCCAAAAACAATTCTACATATTGTTTAGAAATAGATACACATGTGGCAAACACATAAAAAAAATGCATGGGAATGATAATCATTACTTTTAGGAGAGTAGTTATTAACCTCTAAGGGAAGGGGGGAATGAACAGGAAGAGGTAGCCAAGTGCCTTCTGCCATATTAGCATGGTTTAATTCAAAAGCCAGATGATGGAGATACAAGTGGTTATTTTACTACTCTTTAGTACCTTTTTCTAAGTCTTAAATATTTCAGAATTATTTTTTAAAAGGATATCAGAAAAACTCGATATGACCTTAGTTCAGGATGATTTTGTAACTGTTGGGACTTAAAAAATTCTTTATTTTAAAGTTTAGAGGTAGAGGTTTAGGGTACTCACCCAATAAACTCTAGTAATAAAGACATGTCAAGTTCAGGTGGAATACGAAACACTGATTCTAAGACTTTCTTAGATCTTCCTTTGCTCGAAGGGACTGGCTGTGGAACAGCTATTTGATAGCCAAACAAAAAAGTTGAGTTAGAATATAAATATCATAAACTGAGATCTTTGGAAAATAATTACAGAAATTTAACTATGTTGACTATTTAAAAGATCATAAAGCACTCACTCTCCCTTTTAAAAATAATATCAGTTCCCGCCAAAAAAATAAATAAATAAATAAAAAATAAAAAAAAATAATATCAGTTGATCTGTCAAAGCCAGTGAAATTAGTGACAAGCCTGGGGAGCACTCCACAATGGAAGGCAGACATGTATGGCTGGTTTATCAGGGCCACAGAGAGAGCTCAGCATAATAGCAACAATAGCTATAGGTAGCCCTTAATAAGCACTACTATGTGCCAGGGCTCAGGGCTCATGCTTAGCACTTTACATGCACCATCTCATTTAGCCCTTATTATAATTGCATGCCATAGGTACTAATGCTTTTTTCTTTTAAATTTTATTGGAGTATAGTTGATTTACAATTTTGTGTACTTTAACTGTAAAGAAAATGAGATTACAGTTTAATGAGATTAGGCAATTTGCCTAAAGTCACCCACATAGTAAGTGGAAGAATGAAGATTTACACCCAAATCTAACTTCCATACTGTGACATTACCATCATCATAAAAACTAATATTTGAGCAGTTACTATGTTCCAGGCACTGTTTTAAGTGCTTTGTATTATTCAATGTATGCTTACAATTTATAGTGTTATGATTATCCCTGCTTTATAGAAGAGGAAACTGAGACATTGAAGTAATTTGCCAAAGTCATACACCTAGTAAGGTGGCAGAGCTAGGATCACACTCAATATAGCTCCAGAGCCTGTACTCTTTAATCCTTATAAATAATTAAATTGGATTACAGTAAATCATGACCTTCAAAATCTTTCTCTCTCTTTGATCATAAAATAACCAGGTATCACCAAAAAGAACCTCAAAGGGAGTAAATTTTATTAAGTTAGTATTCTTTAATCTATAAATACATTATGGTATACACCCAAACTTACCAGGTTTAGGTACTTCTAGACCTCTTTCTTTATAGAAATCATGCATTTGCTTTTTTTCTCCTAAAAAATGATAAAACACAGACTAAATTACACTTAAAATGTAACTAGCAGAGTCAGAAGAGATTCTGGGATTCACAACTATGTAATAAAATAAACTTACTTTCCTCTAGATTGATCACTAATTTGTACACTATGTCTTGTAACTGTCGGTCCAACCTAATAAAAGGAAAGGATGGAGAATACCTCAGAATTCAGAAAAATGCATTTGGTACAGAGTGAATGATGTTCATTGTAAGTAACTGTTTTCTCTTAGGGGTGACTATCTCCTTTCTCAGAGCTGAGTTACTTTTAGGTAGCACTCATGGTTCTCATCTGAGAGAACCTCAAGTAATTGTATGTGGTCATAATTACAAGTAATTATAGACTCTTGAACTATTTGCTAAATTGTTCCATGTGAACTGGTCTTATTCCCTTAATAAGAATGTGAGCTTGAGCGCAGAGACTGTATTTTGAAATTCTGTGTATCATCTGCAAAACACTCTTCTATGAAGGTAGTAAAAACATAATAGTATTTGCTAAACAAATGAAAGCAGGTCACCTTTAGTGTTTTTCTTCCCTTAGGAAACTGAGCATGAACTGAAAATTTAATAAGCCACAATGACCTATGACAGACAGGCTTTTCTAAAGAGGCCAGTTATTTCAGGTATTAGTTTTAAAAATAGAACTCTAGATACACAGAAAAGGATAAGCCTAAACTAGCCTCATCAACTTGACTGATGAAATTAAAATCTTCAAGAAAAGAGATCTGTGCCTTTTTTTTTTTTTTTTTAAAGTTCCCAGTGGATATTACAGTGCCTGGTACACAGTAAGTGCTCTATATGTATTTCTTTAAAGAATATGTATTTCCCTTTCTTGTCATTTTGAGATAGGTCAAGAATTTATCACCAACTACACAATTTCAAGCTTTCAGAAAAAGTATACCTAAAATATAAATTTTACTTATATATTCTTCTTACCTTATGTTGTAAAGAGGTTGTGTCTGATGTACTACTATGTTGCATTTTGGACACCTGTTGCTATAGTAAAAGTGTCTTACAATGCAGCTTTTACAAACTGTTGAAAAAAAAAAGTTGAAATTAGGATACTTTCAAGACATTTCAAAAAATCAACATATTATTTGGAAATATGATGAACTATATGCTTACATGTATGAAGACATTCTGTAATGGTAGTTGCATCTATTAAGTAACCTTTGCAAATGGAACACAAGATGTATGGGGTCAGCTCAGAGAGATTTATCAGGCGCTGCAAATACAATGGAAATAGTTTTAAAATACAAGTCCTTGCCTTTTCAAATTCTTAAGCGATAATCCCCAAATTTTATTATCAACAATGTGTAGCTTACTTTGCAACATGGAAACATGTTACCTTACCTCCAACCGTTCAAACACTCTCATCAAAGTTACAATAACACAATATACACCAATGTTCCGAAAAGATCTCATTCTTTTGGAGATACTGTATATTGCCAGATGAGGGGCATCTTACTATATGAATTATCGCGAAATGGACAAACTTTCCAGATACTGGTGTTTAATATTAATTCTGAGTAACTAGGTATATTGTCTAACTTTATGAAGTATGCGCTGCCCCATTAAAAAAAAAATCTCCCAATTAGAGACTGACTAGGTGGGGAAGGGTTTCCCATCCTCTCAACACCCTGTAGAAATGGACTGTTTCCCTGGCCCACTGTAAGCTCCTGGAGGGCAGCAGGCCGGTACCCTTGGCGCCTACATCCCTGGCACGCAGTAGCTTCAATAATGAGTGAGTCGGACCCAGAGAGCTTAAGGGACTGCAGAAACGTTACAATATGAGTCGGCAGGGAACCGGGCCGGGACAGAGGCCGGTCCGCGCCACAAGCAGGCAGCGCAAGGAGAGGTGAGGGTCCGTGCAAGTGCCAAAGGCTTCAGCGGCGAGCGGGGAACCCGGCCCTAACTGAGGAGGCCCGGCGTGGTCAAACAGGGGCCATCAATACCTCCTCCTCGTCCTCGGAGTCCGGCCGGCCCCCCTCCAGCCTCAGCGAGAAGTGGCTCATCTCTTCTTCCTCTTCCTCCTCTTCTTCCTCCTCCAGGTCCTCATCCTCTTCCAACTCCTCGTCCTCGTCCTCGAAGCGGCCCCTCAAGCGGCCCAGGGTGCGCTCCGGCTCCAGCTCAGGGGGCCGGGAGCCCGAGCAGCCTGGAGCCCCCGCCTCGGACAGTGGCGGCTGGCCCTCCTCACCCGCTGCCGGCGCCGGAGTAAGGGCAGGCGGGGAGACGGGAGGCGGGGGCGGCATGGCTGCGGCTCCCTCAGCCTTGGCAGAGCCCGCGGTGCCTGCCGTTATCACAGGGACCCCCTCCATGCCAGGGGTAGAGACCAGGCGAGGCGAGACCGAGACCAGGTGGCTGGATAGCGCGGGAGTTCCGCCCGCCTGCCTGAGCTGACAGTGCGCAGGCGTGAGAGGCCTGCAAGGCCCGCTGGGAAATGTGGTTCACCACCCCGCACCTAAGCCGGGGCGTAGGCGGAGCCGCTCAGGTATATGGGGCGGGGCTTGCAGGCCGCATCTTAGAGGAATCTCACCCATTTTTTTTCCTTTGAAAGCCTGTCGCTCTCTGCACTGCCTTCTGAAAACAACGGAATTGGTACCTTTTAGACAACAATATTCTGTTTGCACTGACATGCACAGAGCACTGAAATAGGGGCTATAACCATACTGCATTACGAATAATAATGATTTCAATTTGAGTACCAATTATGCGTTTCTTCCATGCAAGATTATTTCCGTTAGGAAGTATTTAGTTTCTATTTTGAAATATGTAAGTTTATTTATTTGGAGGAATTAACGCTTGTATTGCCACAGGGTGGAAATTTAATCACAATTTGAAGGCCATCTATAATTCCTCATCACATAAAGGAAAGTCAATTATATTTGATTCAACGAACACTTATTAAGAGTCTGCTGTAGGGACTTCCCTGGTGACACAGTGGTTAAGAATCCGCCTGCCAATGCAGGGGACACGGGTTCGAGCCCTGGTCCGGGAAGATCCCACATGCCACGGAGCAACTAAGCCCGTGCACCACAACTACTGAGCCTGCGCTCTAGAGCCCGCGAGCCACAAGTACTGAGCCCGCGTGCCACAACTACTGAAGCCTGCGCGCCTAGAGCCCGTGCTCTGCAACAAGAGAAGCCACCGCAATGCGAAGCCCGCGCACCACAACGAAGGGTAACCCTGGCTCGCCGCAACTAGAGAAAGCCCGTGCACAGCAACGAAGACCCAACACAGCCAAAACTAAATTAAAAAATTAATTAATTAATTAAAAAAAAACAACTAAGAGTTACCATATAGGGAATTCCCTGGCCATTCAGTGGTTAGGATTCCACGCTTCCACTGCAGGGGGCACAGGTTCAATCCCTGGTTGGGGAACTAAGATCCCGCATGCATGCCAAAAAATAAAGTTACCGTATAACCTAGCAATTCCACTCCTAGGTATATACTCGAGAGAAGTGAAAATATATGTCCCCACAACGCCTCTTACATGAATGTTGATAGCAGCATAATTTACAGTAGCAAAAAACATTCCTATATCCATCAAGATAATGGATAAATAAAATGTTGCATATCCATTCAGTGGGATATTATTTAGCCACAAAATGAAATAAAGTACTGATACATGCTTCAGCACGGATGAACTTTGAAAACGTTATGCTAAGTGAAAGGAGTCAGTCATAAAGGACCACATATTGTATGGCTTTGTTTATATGAAATGTCCAGAAGAGGCAAATCCATAGAGACAGAAAATAGAGTAGTGATTGCCTATGGCTGACGTGATGGGGGTAAATGGGGCGTGTATTTTTAATGGGTACAGGGTTTCTTCTGGGGGTGATGAAAAGCATGAAAATTTAATGTGATGATGGCTGCAAAAGACATTGGATTGTATACTATAAATGTCTGAATTGTATGGTATGTGAAATATACTCAATAAAGATAGTTAAAAGTGAGAGTAAAATGGCAAATATGAAAATAGTAATTATGATTACATTAAACTTTTTCTTCAAAATTATGTTCAAAAAAGAGGTCATTAAAATTGTGTAATAGAAATAATTCCCGAATTTAAAAAAAGTCTTCACATAAGATGGCACTGGACCAAAGAAACAGAGACTAAATAAGACTAAGCACAGTTTTTCTAACATGCTTTCGTGAACCCACAGATATATGTCTGGTACACATCATCATGTGTTAAGAAATGTTAGATAGCCCCTTCCTGTTCTTAAAAAATAAATAAAACAGTTAAAGGGGGTTTTGTGTGTGTGTGTGCTAATGAAATGAAATGTCTCCAACTGATAGTTCTGAGATCCAAATATTTTAAAGTGTATAAGGAAGAGTCTCGTCATTTGGGGTTGGCGTGTGGAAACATTGGTAGACACAATGTTGGTTTAGCTTAATTTAGATGCTCTGCAAGATACTTAGATACTCGGCAAGATAAAGCAACCCATGGCTTCTTGGTTGAGACTACTATCAGAAGGGCCCGCTGAGGAAAGAAAAGGAGCCAGTTTGTGGTAAACCACTGCAAGATAGTTAAGTAAAGCAACAATCTCCTTAAGATCACTTTGGGTCCAGATAGGTAGAGAACACTTTAACCAACAGCTGAAAGTGAATACTTTTGCATATCCTGTATTAGTCATCCAAGCAGCAGTTTCTCAGGTTTGGGAGTTTGTTTTCACTTCATTTTCCCCTTGTAAGAAGATATGCTGTTGTTCCACTGGAAAATATTGAAATTCTGAGGAAAAACCTCTACCAGGTGGGAGTCAGAAAAGACTTGAAGAGCTGATAGCCTCCTTTCAGACATGGCTTTGGCCAAGTCCTATAAATGCTTGTAAATGGCAGAAGAGCTTGCACTTTGGAGCATAGTGGTCCATGCCCTGCAGGATATTCAGGCAGGAGGGGACAAAGCATCAGTCAGCCACACACCCCAGCAAGGACGGGCTCCCACAGAAGAGCCAGGTCAGGGCTCCAGCATTGTAGGAGAAGTGGGTCACGCTTATCTCGCTCCATGAAGAACAGTGTATCTAGACAGAGAGAGAGAGAGTTTGATGCAAGTACCGAGTCTGCAGGCCAGCAACATTGGCTTTGGATATAGGCACCTGCTGGGCATAGTAAACAGGGCATGCTCTTTCATAAGTCAGGGCCCGTCACAGACCCAGGCACAGGAGCTGGAGAAGTGGAGAAATGGTCACTCCTTTATAAGATAAATATGTGCTAGTCATTTAAATTCCCTCATGATGGGCGAGATTACCCCTTCTCTTTATTATGAAGGGCTGTGTTGACATGGATGAAGATCAGTGGCTGCCTGATGTCTGCTGCCTGTTCCACAAGTCACACCATGTCCTATTAATAGACCAAGCAACACAATCTACAATAAACACAAGTTGTTGAAAACATAGAGTATTTACTAGAGGAGGCAGCAATAGCACCTGGAAAGATGTTGAGGAAACCAAATAGTGGACCTGAGAGCACTAAATAGGAAACTAATACCCTAGAACAGATATTGGCAAATTTTTTTTCTGGAAAGGTCCATATGTAGTAAATATGTTTGGCTTTGTGGGCCATACAGTCTCTGTTGCAGCCCCTCAACTCTGCGGCTGTAGCACAGAAGCAGCCATAGATAATACATAAACAGAGAATTCTGTGTGCCAATAAAACTTGATTTATAAAAACAGGCAGGTTTGGGAATTCCCTGGTAGTCCACTGGTTAGGACTCCATGCCGTCACCTTGGGGGTGTGGGTTCAATCCCTGATCAGGGAACTAACGTCCCACAAGCCACGTGGCGCGGCCAAAAAAAAAAAAGGCACGTTTGCTGACTCCTGCTGTAGAACAACTAACATCCTAGAATTAGGTGTGGACTCCCACACCAGCTGATAAGCTAACCTATGGAGAGAGAAGCTATAATAGGAGTAAACCGTATGAAAATGGAGGTTGGGGGAAGTGCTGTCTAGGTAAAGTGGGTAGCAGATGAATGGGAGATGAGATTGGAGAGAGAGGCTTCAGATTAGGCAGGAGCCTGGGGATCAAGGGAAAGAATTTGTATATTATTATAATTATAACTGGGGTGAGAAGGCACTGAAGGGTTATAGGCATGTAAAATTTTAAATAAAATTACATTTCAAAAAATCACTCTAGCTACAGGGTGAAAAAGAGGGGATGTGGTAGGCTGTAAAGTGTAAAAATCTGTGGTACATCCATACAGTGGAATGTTATTTAACATAAAAAGAAATGAAACATTGAAACATGAAATAACATGCATGAATCTCAAAGGCATTATGCTGAGTGAAAGAAGCTGGTATCAAGAAGCTACATGGCGGCTTCCCTGGTGGTGCAGTGGTTGACGGTCCGCCTGCCGATTTAGGGGATGCCGGTTCATGCGCGGCTGGGATGAGAGAGAGAGAGAGAGAGAGAGAGAGAGAGAGAGAGGGAGAGCGCGAGCGAGCCAGTCCAAGGCCACCTCAGTTCACCTCAGCTGAGGCATAGAAGAGTGTGAGAAACACGTGGTGCAGAACACAGCTCTTTAGAGCAGTGAGGACTGTAGCTCTCGCTGGGCTCATCTGCATTCAGTTCTAACCTAGGTTGTGTCTAGGACTGCTCCACGTTCATTGTCTTCTTAGCCAGAATAAATGCTAGGGGACTTCCCTGGTGGCGCAGTGGTTAAGAATTTGTCTGCCAATGCAGGGGATACGGGTTCGAGCCCTGGTCCAGGAAGATCCCACATGCCGCAGAGCAACTAAGCCCGTGTACCACAACTACTGAGCCTGTGCTCTGGAGCCCGCGAGCCACAACTACTGAGCCCATGTGCTGCAACTACGGAAGCCCGCGTGCCTAGAGCCTGTGTTCCGCAACAAGAGAAGCCACCGCAATGAGAAGCCCGTGCACCGCAATGAAGAGTAGCC
Source organism: Aethalodelphis obliquidens (assembly GCF_003676395.1). Lineage (NCBI taxonomy): Eukaryota > Metazoa > Chordata > Mammalia > Artiodactyla > Delphinidae > Aethalodelphis > Aethalodelphis obliquidens. Next base: position 20,457,724 of record NW_020837955.1, read on the forward strand.
CCCACTCTCTGCAACTAGAGAAAGCCTGCACGCAGCAACGCAGCTAAATAAATAAATAAATAAATAAAAAAGAATAAATGCTAGCCTCCTTAGCCACGCATTCAAGGCTGCACCCTCTTAAATGTGCCCACTTTGCTGATCATGCCTCCTACTCTCACCCTCTTTGCCAGACTCATTGAACTGTTTACTGCAAAACCCACCATAGATATTTCCGCCTCCAGGCCTTGGTCACCCTGTGCCTACCTTCCCTCCCCCACCCCTGCCATCCTTCAAAGGCCAGCTGAAGTTATTCTTCCTTTATACCGATAACAGATACTCTGTTGAACATCTGCCATGAACCAGGTATTCTCCCAGATACTTTACATACATAGCCTCATTTAATCCTTTCTACTTACCTTTCAAAGTAGGTATCAGTATTCCCATTCTACAGGTAGGCAAAAGGAGCCTTGGAAAAGTTAAAGTACTTACCCAAATTCATGCAGGGAGTAAATATCAAAGTTGGAATTCTGGCCCCAGAGTCTGATGCAGAGTCTATACTTTTTCTTAAACCATGCTTAGTCGTGAAGAATTTCCTGATGAGTTGAAACCCCAGTTTTCTTGCCCTTTTTTGAATAGTACTTGATTTCTATTCTGCATGACTGATTTGACATTTATTTTTTTGTTTGTTTGTTTTGCGGTACGCGGGCCTCTCACTGTTGTGGCCTCTCCCGTTCCGGAGCACAGGCTCCGGACGCGCAGGCTCCGGACGCGCAGGCTCAGCGGCCACGGCTCACGGGCCCAGCCGCTCCGCGGCATGTGTGATCTTCCCGGACCGGGGCATGAACCCGTGTCCCCTGCATCGGCAGGCGGACTCTCAACCACTGCGCCACCAGGGAAGCCCCTGATTTGACATTTAATAAATGACTACTTAAGATTAAAAAAAAAAAAGTTGGAAGCTGATCCAAACTTCGAAAGAATGACAATTTGCTAAGGCATAGAAAAGATACTCTGTATTGTAAGTAATATGAGAGAAGGCAAACATTATTCAAACTAAAGCTTTTTAAAAAATATTTATTTATTTATGTTTTGCCATGGCTTGTGGGATGATAGTTCCCTGACCAGGGATTGAACCTGTGCCCTCGGCAGTGAAAGCATGAAGTCCTAACCACTGGATTGCCAGGGAATTCCTTCATACTAAAGTTTATTTGTCTTGTTTTTAAATAAAGAAATAAAGCACTTTAATTTTCAATATTTCTAAAGTTTTAAGTGACAGTGTACCAAGTAACTAATAGTTTTATCCGATTTTCCATTTCTCCATATACTTATAGCCAACAGTAAGAGTGTTTAATATTTTGATGAAACTTTTAAGGGTAATGGAACATTGTAATGTTTCCCATGGATTATTAAGATCAATTTGCATGGTTTCAACATGCATACTTATTTTTGTGTTCCCACACTACTGTGCAAAGTGGGAATTGACAGTATTCTAAACTCTAATTAGTAGACCTAGTTTTGTTAGAGCCATGGGTTAGCAGTTCTGAAGCTGCTTTCTAAATATTCTAGGACTGAGCAAATAAGCAAATATATTGTGAAGGCTGAAAGCCAGATTTCTCACTATTGGAAAAGAGTGTTAAAAATAAGGAAAGTTAACATAAATAGAATAAACCTTGCTTTGTTGTATTGGAATTGGAGATATTCAAGGTGAACTCAGGGATATATAGATATAAATGAATATAGATATATGTATGCGTATATGTACATGCATACGTGTATTTCTCAGCTTTGTCACCTGAGAAGGCCTAGAAGCAGTGACACACCTAGCACCCTGTTCGTGGTTTCTAATACCACTAAAAGGAACCAAGTTTCCTTGGAGAAATGGCTGATTCCAGCTCTGGAGCAGGGAAAATACAAAGGGAACCTAGAACCTCTTATTGTGCTAAAAAGTAAGATGGGCTATGTCAAAAGAACAAAGGAGCCAGTTCAAAGGAGTTTTTAATGGTTAAATCTTGAATAAATTGAACACCAAAATAAAAATGATGATAGTAACAGATGATAATGTATTGAATATACTAAGAATCTATCAGTCCACATTGATATAACTAACTAAATAAATGGCAGAAGGGAAAGCTCTTTCTTATATTAGAAAGCCAACTGATAAATGTAAAAGGAGGGATTTCCCTGGCAGTCCAGTGGTTAAGACTCTGAGCTTCCAGTGCAGGGGGTGTGGGTTCCATCCCTGGTCAGGGAACTAAGATCCCATATGCCGAGTAGCACAGCACCGCCAAAAAAAAAAAAAAAAAAAAAAGTAAAAGGAATGATGGAACTAGAAAATCACCATTTGGTAACCATCATATTAATAATTTATGTAGGCGAGAATCATCAATGGATGCTGAAACTAGTGAGTGAAAGTTTGAGAGATAACAGGATATTTACAGTTTCAAAATATCTCCCTATAACATGCTTACAGTGGAGAAATCTGGCAGTTGCCACTTTAACCAAATTATTAAAGTTAACATTGACAGTAATGGCAGTAATCCACAGCACGTGCTTCCTGATGTGATGCACTAGAAGAACTCAGCATGACTGCTATAATATTCCTGCCAAAGATGCATAACCTGAATCTATCCATAAGGAAACATAAGACAAATTCTAACTGAAGATCAATCTACAAATTAACTGGCCCATAGTCTTAAAAAATGTCAAACTTTTGAAATATAACCAGATTCAAATTAAAGAAGGCTATAGAGATATGACAACTGCATGTAATCAATTATCTTGGATTTTCTTTTGCTATAAAGGATGTTATTTGGACAACTGGAAAAATCAAAATAAGGTGTGTAGACAATTATTTATACAGTAGTGTTGAATCAATGTTTATTTATTAACTTTGGTAATTGTCCTGTGGTCATGTAAGAGAATGCCTTGTTTTGAGCAAATACACACTGAAGTATTGATATTTAAAGGGCAAAGGGACATCATGTCTACAACTTTTTGTGTATATATATATATATATTTTTTTCTGAACTACGAAGAGTAAGTTGAACTAAACCGAACCACTGAGAGTAAGTCTGAACTCTATATATCTATATATAGAGAGATCTATCCATCTGTCTATCTTATCTACTGAAGGATAAAGTATATGTAGGAAATGTTAATATTTGGGGAATGTGGGTGAAGGGTAATTGGGAATTCTTTGTACTACTTTTGCAACTTTCCTATAAATCTGAAATTGTTAACTTTAAAAGTTTTAAAAATAAATTAAATCTGGAAAAAAAAATTAAAGTGAGGTAGAATAGAAGGCAGCGGCAAGGGAAAAGTCAAGGAGTGGTCAGAAGGAGGAGGAAAACATGGAAAGGTTTGGGTTCCAAAATCCAAGAGAAAAGATAGTTTCAAGAACGTGTGAGTGAGTGGTCCCTGGATTTGTCTTTAAGTATGATTGTTCCTCAGAATTCTATTCTAGATCTTCATTTCTTGCCCTATACACTATCTGGGGTAATCTTATTCACTCATATGACTTCAATTACCACCTATATGCTAATTTCCAAATCTCTCTCTCTTGTCCAGACGTTTTTTCCTTACCCCTAAACCGTATGTGTTTCTGTCTACTGGCTAGCTCCCTTGTACACTTCCAGGGATCTCAAACTCAGCAAGTCAAAAATTGAATTTATAATCTTCCTCCCCATCTGGGTTCAATTCTCAGGGAATTATATTTCCATCCTCTCAGACACCCAAGCCAGATGCCTGGATGTCTGCCAAATCCAATCTTTGCCCTCATCCCCCAAATTCAACTATGAAGTCCTGTGTTTCCAAAACTGATATATTTTATGATTTATTCACATCTCCTCCAATATTTTTTTTTTTTTTTTTTTTTGCGGTACGCAGGCCTCTCACTGTTGTGGCCTCTCCCGTTGCAGAGCACAGGCTCCGGACGCGCAGGCTCAGCGGCCATGGCTAACGGGCCCAGCCGCTCCGCGGCATGCGGGATCCTCCCAGACCGGGGCACGAACCCGCATCCCCTGCATCAGCAGGCAGACTCTCAACCAGTGTGCCACCAGGGAAGCCCTCCTCCAATATTAATACTGCTAATAATAATTAGTCTGGTCTGGGGTTTTCAAACTGCAGATCAATCTAAAATTAATTAAACTAAATTTAATGAGGCATACTGAACATTTTAAGAATATCAAATATCAGAGTGCATTTCATGTAATAATTATACCTATTATTGTTACAACTTCTGCCTCACTTATAATAAATATCCACATACATATGTGAGTCCTGGGTTCTGATGTTAAATATATTTCTTACTGTGAATCATGGCCAAAGATGGTTGAAAGCTACTGGTCTAGATCAGTGCTGTCCAACAGAAATATATGGTGAGCCACATATGTAAAGAAAAATTTCCATAAGCCACATGAAAAAAGTAAATTAATTTTAATAAAATATTTAACTCATATCAAAAATAATATCCTTTTAATATGTTATCAATATAAAAATTATTCAGCCATTTTACATTCTTTTTATACTAAGTCTTTGAAATCCAGGACGTATTTCACACTTACAGAACATCTCAGCTCAGACTAGCCACATTCAGTGGCAGGGGTCAAGAGCCACACTGGTGGCTCCTGTAGTAGGTAGTGCAGGTCAGGTTTTGCAACTACCTACCTTAGGCGGCAAACTCTAAATCCACTCTTAGCAGTGTGAACTTAAACTTAGGAACTAAACAAGATTGTAAACTCACACCAGTGGCTGGATCCCCCATCATATCCAACCCTAGAGATGGCACAGAAATTGATAGATCTGTAAAAACTGTGAAAACCCTGAGGATATGTGTGTGTGTACATGTGTGCATGTATGTTGACAAACAGGGAGTGATGGGGCCAATGACATCACAAGTTTTCTTGTTTTTGGTGCATCCTTCACCTTTTCCCAATGCTGGGCTTCAGCCTCTCCCTATGGGCATACATATCAGTCAAGGTAGCTGATACCTTCTGGGAAATACAAATGCATGTAGAAAAGTAATGAGATGTAGAAGGAGGTGCACCATCTAGGAAAGTAAGAAACTGGACAACCTAGAATAGATGAAACAGATTAAATGCATCATACGGAAAGATAATTTAAATAAAATAGTAAATATCCTCAAAGTGAAAAGAATTCATATTGGTTACATCAGGGTTTCTCAACCTTGGCACCCTTGACATTTTGGGCTAGATAATTCTTTGTTGGGGTGGGGTGAGGCTGTCCTGTACATTATGGGATGTTTAGCAGCAGCTCTGGCTTCTACCCACTAGATGCCAGTAACACTACCCCAAGTTGTGACAACCCAAAGTGTCCAGACATTGCTGAATGTTCTGGCGGTGGGGGTAACAAAGTCACCCAACTGGATTACATGAAGCAGGAACAATAAATCATGAAGAACCAATTCAAAATACTGTGAAAAATATAATGGTTGAAGTAAATAACTCAGTAAATGGGTTATGTAGCAATATGGATCTAGGCCAAGAATGAATTATCGCATTGAAAAATCAGGTATAGGAAGTCTTCTAGAAGGTATTAGAAAGGGGTAAACATGAAAATATGAAAGTTAACAAACCTGGAGGATAGAAGTATCAATATCTACATCATAAAGAGTATAAGAAGGGGAAAAATAGAGGGGAGGAAATATTTGTAGATACAATGTTTGCTAAATTCCCAGAACTAAAAAAAAAAAAATTCTCAGATTGAATGGGTACATAAAGGGCCAATCAGGAGAGATGGGAAAAATCTAATCCTAGATACATTAGAGTGAAATGAAAGAACATCAAAGAGGAAGAGCAACATCCAGAGAGAAAGAGCAGCTTTCCTATGAAGGAACAAGATAGAGATTGACACTAGACTTCTTAAAGCATTCTAAGGCGAGAGTAGGAGAAAGGAAGTAGGGATCAGGAAGGAAGGGGAAAAGAGAAACAAAAATTAAAAGTGGGCTTTGTAATCATTCAATAAACTTATCTCTACTGCGGTGTAACAGAAAAACCACTCAGCTTGGTGTAAGAAACCTTGGCTGAAGTCCCAACCCAGACTCTTTGGCACTTAAGACACAAAGCCAGGTAAAAAGTTAGACTCCACGGAAGGAAACGGGGTGGCTGTACTTTTGTAGTCCCAGTATTTGGGCTTCAGCTGTACAGATGGATCCATTCCTAGGACCTGATTCACGAGACTGATGTATGCATCAAGATGTTAATTTACTATTCATAATGGGTAAAACATCTTTCCAGGGAATTATAAATACACCTGGGCTTGTTATTCATGGCATTTCTCATCTAAGTTCTCAATTAATTACCAATGAATTACATATCAATTAGTGAATACCGAGTCAGAAAAATTAGTTGAATGATCATGAGGAAGAGGATTAATTTCTTCATCTCTTTAGTGTTATCATCCTATTTCAGTTTTTCTCTTGGCCACTGATGATTAAATGCTAACCAATTCTTGCTCATCTCCCCGCCACTCTCTACTCCCTGCCCCTCCCCATGTTTCACAATCTTACATTATGTCAAATTAGATTAGTTTTATATTTCAGTCTTGAGATAACCAGGAACATCATGATTGGACTTTCTTATCAAACATTTGCAGGACACCTCTTTAGGTTGGTTAAGTAAAATTAACCAATAGTTATTACATGTTAGGTATCATATATGCATTATCTCATTTAATCCTCACACAACTCTATGAGGTAGGTACTATTATTCCTATTTTAGAAGTTGGGCAACTGGGGTAGTGAAGTTAAGTAACTTGCTCCAGGTTATTCAGCTAGTAAGCAGGGTCAAAGGAAGCCAGTAAGACCTCAAAACCAACAACCCGAATAACTGCTAGATTTTCTCCGTGTCCTAGGCTCACTTTTCTTGTCTGCACCTATCTCACAGCGTTGTGAGATTCAAACGAGATAAAATATGCAGCAGGTTTTTAAACCTATGAAGCGTATTGCAAAATGGCACATACTATTTTAAAATATACAATTAAAATACAGTCTATTTGTAATAATGGGTAACATAGCACGATTACAGAACATATACATTTCACAATCACAAAATTCAGGTCCTTAAAAACTTTTTATTGAAATATAACATACATGCTGTAAAGTTCACAGAACGTAAGCGTGCAGCTCAATTAATTTTTACAAAGCATAAATTGAAAAAAAACAAGTAACCGCCACCCAGATCAAAACATAAAACTTTACCAGTATCTCAGAAGGCTCCCTGTGGTAAATAGTATATGCTTTTAAATTAAAGACCTGGATTCGAATCTTGATCTGGCATTTTGTCTTTAGGTCTTGGTTGAGTCATCTGTAACGTGAAGATAATAGTACCTTAAAAAACTGTTGAATTAAAGGTCACAAAATGTAAAATGTCTATCGCAGTGCCTGAATATATCTGGTCTATAATAAACGTAATTACTATCGGGCAAAAGCACAAGGCAGTCGCCAACTCTCACTTCCTGTCTTTTTGTCACTCACTTTTGAAAGTTGCTCTTGCTCCTATTCCTTTTTCTTCTCCTTTCTCGCCCCTCCTACTGCCGTAAATGGCCCTCCAGAGCTGTCGTAAAATGTTCCTCCCCGCCCTCCATGTGGCGAAAACGCAATCACGCTTGACGGCGCAAGGTGGCTCAGCCGCAAGATGGCGGCGCTGGCGGAGGAGCAGACGGAGGTGGCGGTCAAGTTAGAGCCTGAGGGACCGCCGACGCTGCTACCTCCGCAGACGGGGGACAGCGCTGGCGAGGGTGGCGGCGGCACAACCAACAACGGCCCCAACGGCGGCGGTGGGAACGTTGCGGCGTCGTCGTCGGCCGGCGGGGATGGTGGGACCCCCAAACCCTCGGTGGCTGTCTCCGCCGTTGCCCCGGCGGGGGCGGCCCCGGTGCCCGCCGCTGCTCCGGAGGCCGGCGCTCCCCACGACCGACAGACTCTGCTGGCCGTGCTGCAGTTTCTACGGCAGAGCAACCTCCGCGAGGCCGAAGAGGCGCTGCGCCGTGAGGCCCGGCTGCTGGAGGAGGCAGTGGCGGGCTCCGGAGCCCCGGGAGAGGCGGACGGCGCCGGCGCTGAGACGGCTAGCGCGCTTCTTAGTCGGGTCACCGCCTCGGCCCCCGGCCCTGCGGCCCCCGACCCTCCGGTCAGCGGTGCTTCGGGGTCCGCCGCCGTCTCGGGCTTAGCGACAGGTCCTGCGGCTCCGGGGAAAGGTGAGCCGCGGGGTCCCGGCGAGGCAGGGCCGGCACGAAGGGGAGCGAGCCGGGAAGGCAGAGGCTGGCAGGCCTGCACCTCTGCGGGCTTGTTTTGAATTTCCTGGGCCCGCCTCTAGGGCCACATGCCCGCCCCTTTCCCTGGTGCGCCGGCTGCGCAGTCAAACCCTCTTCCGAGCTGTCAGTTCCAGCGAGAGGCTGTGGAGAGCTGTTGAGCTGAGGGATGTATGGGGACGGTGGGCGCGAAGAGGCGGGGACTTCAGGCTTTTGGTCCCTTTCCTCTCATTTGGGCTCTTGAGCCTTGGGCAGGGATACATTAACACTAGCAATATTTGTACAGTTTTGTACTAACGTACTTTTACTATAAATACTTTATTATGTATCTTACTTTTCTCAGTTCCACTGTGAGGTAGACAGTACCTCTATTTTAGAGATGAGAAAACAGACTGAGAAAGGCCAAGGGACTTGCTTTGGACACACAGCCAGGGAATGATGAATACAGTGTAGCCAGTCTTTCTCAAAATATAGGCTAAGTAACATTGGTTTTAAATCTTTTAGAGGAATGCAGATTCTTGGGCATCACTTCAGACTTAGTGAATCAGACCCTGTGCAGGTGGAGTCTGGGAATCTGCGTTTTAAAATAAATGCTTCCAAGGGGTACTGATGTAGGGCAAAGTTTGAGAATCATTCACTTAGGAACAGGCGTTGGGCAGACCTGAGTTCAGTTTCTGTCTCTATTGCTTTTACTTGTGTGATGCTGATTGTTATTCTTCCTAAGCTTGAGAGTTTTTTTCCCCTCTCTATTAAATGGGTTATTGTGAGATTTAGATATAATATATGTAAAATATCTGGCACTGATAAGTTTATGCTTAGGTATCCATCCCTGACACCTGAGGCTTCCCCCCTCCCCTTTTGTATTTATGAGACCTAACTTTGCAGCGTTGCCAGAAGTGAAGTATGAATATGTAGCATTGTAACCCATAAGTGGAAATGTATGCAAATGTGATTGAGAGGAATGTTTTGAATGCTGAATTTTGTGAATGAACTATAAGATGGATGAATTATGTTGTTGGTTATTTTGCTGTAATCTCTCATCTCTTCAGAAACTTGACCTAGTTTTTAGATTGTAACTCAGAAACCAGTAGGGAGGAAAAGAGGCCATCAGAGTAAACTTCTAAAGAACTTCTCTAAAATTTGTGCAGTAAAAAGCATAACAGTACTATAATTGCAACTTAAAAATTTCCAACAAACTCTGATTCGATTGACAGATGTATCATTGTTTGGGATAGAAATATTACAAATAAATACTCATGCTTTTTGCCTTGAAATAATGGTTATGGAAATTGTTTTAAGCATATAAAATAGATTTGCCTTTTGGAAATATAAATAAGGCAAGTCCTTCCCACCATTAACATGCTTATATTTTATAGGGAGTGATAGATGTACATCTATGAAGGTAACAGGATAGGATGTGTTGCTGGACAGTTACAAAATATTTAGGTAGTTCAGAGAGCTGGAAATGTTACTCCAGGGCATAGCTTGGTGGTGGTGGGTGCCATTTGCACTGAGCCTTGAGAGAAGATTAAGATAATTGTTTGATTTGCACATACCGTGTTTTATAAAATTTGTCTTTAAAATAAGGTACCTCTAGGAAAAATACTGAATCTTTCTGTTATTGATTTGAAAATTTTATTTTAAGATATGGACAAACCGAAGGAATTTTGGATGGGTGACTGAAACAAAGTGAATCCCATTAAAAGATTATGTGATTGAGTTGGGGAAGAGCGTTTGAGAGGAGAAGGACAAACATCTGAGAAACAATTCACCTCTGGACCTTAGCAAAACAGCCTTAGTCTCTTGGTGCATGTCAGGTCACTTTCCTGAAAGTTATTTTTCATTTTTTAAACAGTTGGAAGTGTAGCTGTGGAAGACCAGCCGGATGTCAGTGCCGTGCTATCAGCCTACAACCAACAAGGAGACCCCACAATGTATGAAGAATACTATAGTGGACTGAAACACTTCATTGAATGTTCCTTGGACTGCCATCGGGCAGAGTTATCCCAACTCTTTTATCCCCTGTTTGTACACATGTATTTGGAACTAGTCTACAATCAACATGAGAATGAAGCAAAATCATTCTTTGAGAAGTATGTGAATTTATGTATATATATAATATGTATATATAGCTATATATATATAATGAATACACGCATCTGTAACTACACAAATGTAAGACTGCAACTCAAAAAGTACTTTATGAAGGAGAGGTACCTGGTGCTATGAGAACCTAAAATGAGGGATTTGATCTAGTTGCAGAAGTCAGGGAAGGCTCCCAGAGGAAGTGATGCTTGAGGTAGGATCTGAAGATTGAACAGGAGTTAACCAGGGGAAGAGAAGAGGGAGAAGCATGTGTGCAGGAGAAGCTCTGTGGCAGGAAGGATCATGGTAGGTACAGAGATGAAAGGCAAGTGTGGCTGGAGCAGAGTGTGAGGGTGGGGTGTGGTACAACAGGAAGCTGGCCGGTTGATTAGGGGCTGGAGCAGGCGGTTCTTGGGCCATATTGAGGGTCTTTGTTTATCCTCAGAGCAGTAGGAGGTTGTATTGGATGGGATTAGATTTGGCTGAGATTCACCGAAAAGTCAAAACAAGAGTGGCATAAATAAAAGTTTATTTTTACTTTTATCCTAAGAGCAATATGAAGCTGTGTTAGGATTAGATTAGACTGAGAGTGACTGGACCCCAAACAGTAGAGACTTGAATACGATAAAAGTTTATTTCTCTCTCTCATGAATGTAGGCAGTCTAGGACTGGTATGGAGTCCTTGATTATCAAGGACCCAGGCTCTGTTGATTTTATAGCTCTGACATCCTTGTCATGCATTTTCCACCTGTGGTACAAGGTGATTCTCTGGCTCTAAGAAATCATATCAGTGTTACAGTCAGCAGGGAGGGCACACATCCTTCCTGGAAGTGACATATATTTCTCCCTTTTTTATGTCATTAGTCAATGGCCAAGGGAGGTAGGAAATATGGTCTTTACCTAGGTGTCTATGTGACAGCTAGTATTCAGGTGTTTTATTGTGGAGGAAGAAGGAAGAAAATGGATATTTGGGGACAGTGAGACATCTTTGCCAGAGAAGTCATTGAAGGACCATGTTATTATTAGATTTACATTTTGAAAGGACCTTTATGCAGTGGGGAGAACAGATGGTGGGGGACAGTGATTATAGATTGACCATTTTGGGGGTTATTGTACTGGTTCTCAACTGAAGGTAATATTATGCCTCCTTCCTCTGGGCTGTTTGAAACTGGAGGTGATTTTGGTTGTCGTAATGACTAGGCTGGAGGATCAGGTGTCTTAGGGATTCCAAAAGTTCCAATACGTGCAGGTAGTCCCACTTAGCAACAAATTGTTTTGCCCCAGATACTAGTCGCAACCCTGTTGAGAAACACTGGACTAGGGTGTGATAGCGTTGGTGAAGGGAAGTAGACATATTCCTGAGGCACTTGGTGAGTGATTGGATATGGAGGTGTAAGGGAGATGAAAGTATAATTGATAATCCCTAGGTTTCTGGCTCCCCTGGCTGGATAGGGGTGCTCTTCACTGAGGTAGAAAACCCTAGAAGAGGACTGGTTTTGTCAGGTTGTAGAATAATCTTGAGTTCAGATTTGTTTACGCCTTTGACTTATTTAAGAGATGTCAAGTTGATAGATGGAGGATATATAAGGCTCTGAGCTTAGAGGAGAGGTAGGGACTGGAGCCATAAATTGGAGTGTGTGCAATATTGATGGATAGGGATGAGACTGTCTAGGAAGGAGCATGAAATAAGTCAATGGGAGGGCTAGGCCTGGACCTCAAGGAACTCCAGCATTTGGTGTAGAAGAGAAATAAAAGGAGTAGAAGAGATGACCAAGTAGAAGAGATATAAAAGGAGAGGCCAGAGAAGTAGGAAGAAAACCAGGAGAGTGTTAAGTTATAGAAGCCAAAGAAAAGGAGTGTTTAAGAAGGAGGCAGTGCTTAACAGTTTAAATGAGAGCTCTTTGGTACAAGCAATAGACCCAGAAGCTAGAACTTGTCAGGTAACACAGGTAGTGGTAATAGAGGAACAGTAGAACTCAGGACTCCTGGCTTCTGTGTCATTATATTCATTCATTATTCTACAGTGCCTAATAGAAAGTATATAAGGCAAATGTTCTGTAGCTCAGTGTTTCTGAAAGAAAAGATTATGGCTGATGGTGACAGAATTTCTAAGCTAATTTTTCTTACAGTACTGTCATCAAAAAACCTTCTCTTCCAGTCTCATGGTGTAGCCATCTCCTCACATAGGAAGCTGGAATATCATAGGGGACTGACTTTCTGTGTCCTTGTCATGGACAGTCTCAGCCCTTGCCAGGACCCATGCTCAGATGAACTTATTGGTGGCGACTAATACAACACCAAGAGGCTGAGATTTCTAATTTCATTCAAATCTTAGACAGAAACTCTTAATTCATGTCTTGATGAGTCATAATAGTGTAGCACAGGTAACAGTTTAGGAATCTATTGGCTATGTGTCAGAGCTACAGTCCTAATATCTTATGTTTAATTTGTTTTCTAAATGTTTTTGCATTGCTTGCTGCTCTTTGTGAGTGTCAATATATGATCTTTACATTTTATTTTATTAGGATAATTAAGATTTGTAGAAACAAAAGTACATTTAAATTTAGTAATTGTCACCAAGGCTGAAAGCTTTATTTAATTGCCTTTGGTAATGGTGAGTAAATGGGAGTGCTCACTGTTTGATATCAACACGTTTGTTCTTTAGTCATGTTATTAAAGTACGGATATTTAATCTTTATATCTGGTATTAAGAATATGCGAAATCACTAAAAATGATGGGTTTTGTGAGAATGTCATGTGTTGATTATTGTTGAGAGGCTGGGTGATAGGTACACTGAATTCCTTATAATAGTTTCTACTTTTGTATGTGTTTGAAATTTCCCATAATAAAAAGTTTTAAAAAGTGAGTTTTGAGAGAACATAAAATTTAGTAGAGCAAAGTTTCTAACATTTTCAAATGTCTACCAATGGTGGCATTCAAATGAGACTGTCTGCCAATGGTGGATAGCTTATCTTTCATTCATTTATGGTATTTATTTCAAATTCTCTTAAAATGTTTATGATGCGTTTATTTCATTAGAGAATTAAATTGGTCATTTTTAGGATGAATTCAGAACTGAATTGTAATCATTTTGAAATGCGTTACTTCTTATCCTACAGCTTAGTCCACGATTATTCAGACTACTACGTTGAAAATATTCTGGGATGTTTATAAATATATGGGGGAGAGGCAGATCCCTTAACGATTACATTGAAAAATGACTTTTTAAAATCACTGAAACAGGTTCCATGGAGATCAGGAATGTTATTACCAGGATGACCTACGAGTATTATCTAGTCTTACCAAAAAGGAACACATGAAAGGGAATGAGACCATGTTGGATTTTCGAACAAGTAAATTTGTTCTGCGTATTTCCCGAGACTCGTACCAACTCTTGAAGAGGCATCTTCAGGAGAAACAGAACAATCAGATATGGAACATAGTTCAGGAGCACCTCTACATTGACATCTTTGATGGGATGCCGCGTAGTAAGCAACAGATAGATGCGATGGTGGGAAGTTTGGCAGGAGAGGCTAAACGAGAGGCAAACAAATCAAAGGTATGGGAATAAACCTAAGAACTATATAATGCAGATTATGAAAAATTGTAGCATTTCCATCTACATAATTTACACATTTTTCTTATAGCTAGTTTGGGAATAATATTACACTGTATACTAAGTTTCATGTTCTAAGGATGATGTATATATTAGTGAGAATTTGGGAATGGATGCATTTAACAGAACCCTGACTACATTGGCAGAAACAAGTAAGAGTTTTTTCTCACATAAAATGAATTAAAGCAGAAGGCCCTCCTAGGCTGGTGTGAGGGCTCCACAATGCCATCAAGGACCCTGGCTCCTTCTACTTTCTGCTCTGCCATCTTCAGAATGTGGCTTTCTTCATTGTGCTCACAGGTGGCTATTGCAGCGCCAGCTTTGCATCTGTATTCCAGGAAGGCAGAAGGGGGAGGATGAAAGACATACCTGCTGAATCTCTCCCTTTTTATCAGGAAAACAGTATTTTTTTCTAAAACACTACCCAGTATATCTGTGTGTACATCTATTGGCCAGAATGATATTATATGGCCATTGTATGGCTTCAAGGGAGCCCGGCAACAGAAATGATTTTATCTGAGCATACTGCTGCTCCAACAAAATCAGGGTTCTGTTAGTAAGGAAGAAGGGGAGATTGGCTATTGGGTAGACAAGTACAGAATCTGCTTCAGGATATACATGACCCTGTTGTAATTGTGATTCCTCCTATCAAGATATGAAAAGGATGTATTAATGAACAAAAAAGTAATTTAAAAAATTGGCTCCTTTGACTTGTAGGTATTTTTTGGTTTATTAAAAGAGCCAGAAATTGAGGTGCCTTTGGATGATGAGGATGAAGAAGGAGAAAATGAAGAAGGAAAACCTAAAAAGAAGAAGCCTAAAAAAGATAGTATCGGATCCAAAAGCAAAAAACAAGATCCCAATGCTCCACCTCAAAACAGGTGAGGAAAAAAACCTCAGGAACATGTGTGGAAGTTTAAGACAATGTTATAGATGGTTCAAGTTATTTAATATTCAGAGTAATTTCCAGTCTGTTTTTCTTTCACAGAATCCCTCTTCCTGAGTTGAAAGATTCAGATAAATTGGATAAGATAATGAATATGAAAGAAACCACCAAACGAGTACGCCTTGGGCCAGATTGTTTACCCTCAATTTGTTTCTATACATTCCTCAATGCTTACCAGGTTGGTAATATGATTTGGCACTTTCTGGGAGAAAATTAGGAGTCATGAAAAACAGTGATTACCATTAAAAGTAACTTAGATGTCTTAACTAAAACGAAGATTTCTTCTTTAAACTCTTGATATAAATATGGCTTAAAGACAGCAGTTAGGAAAGGAGAATTGGACATTGCTCAGAATAGATAGAAGGCAATGTTTAAAAGACCTTTAGCGACTTGTAGGTACCAGAATCTTGCTTGTATGTGTCCTTCATTTCACTGATCAGAATTCTGCTAGGCTTTGAAAAAGGAGGAAGCTATGTGGTTCATCTCTCTTGAACTTAAGTACTTATGTAAACTTAATATTTTTTATTAAGAATTCTTCATATCTTTATGTCTGTAAGCCTCTATAGACATAAGGCTTTATAATAGGCTGCTGAGGATATATTTAGTAAAGTGCAAAAATGATTAACATTTGCTTTATATGATGCACTCCAAATTCAGAGGGCAAAAAGGGGTAAATGACATGTTCTCAAAGTAAGTGCTTTTGAACAGTTGATTTCAAAGGAGAATGAAATCTCAAATGATCTTTTATATGAGAAAAATAGCTATCATTATATATTTTCTAAGATGTGATTATAATTTTTTCCCTAAAACAGTATCATTTAGTGTGTGTGTGTGTGTGTATATTATATATACATATATATTTTTTAATTGGCAGGGCCTCACTGCAGTGGATGTCACTGATGATTCTAGTTTGATTGCTGGAGGTTTTGCAGATTCAACTGTCAGAGTGTGGTCTGTGACACCCAAAAAGCTTCGTAGTGTCAAACAAGCAGCAGGTAACTGACATGACCTGTCAGGATATAAGCTCATTGTTAGTTTACACCAATCTTGATTCCAAGAAATATACAGAAGACATTGTGATCTTAGCAGAATTTCACTTGATTTTACTTTAAGTCAAAACGGCTAATAACATTGCCAACAGTGAAAAGTGCATTGGAGTGGCAATCAGGAGACTGGGGTGCTAGTCTGGTTTAATTTCACTGGTCCTCAGTTTTCTCATCTGTAGAATGAGGGCATTAGGCTAGAAAACTCCCTAAGGTTAAAAATCTAACAGTTTATGATTGTTTGCTTGTGAATTAAAAAAAAAAAACCTTTAAATAGTGGGAGAGTACTTTCTGTTTTAGCCATAAAAATGGCTAAAATGAACTAAGACCAGGGTTACATTTTAAAGAAAGTTTCTTGCTAACTGTATTGTTAAACAAGATAATACATTTTCAATAATTTATTTTAATATTTCTGTAGTTTCCTTTTGTGAAACATGGTGATATAATGGATAAATTTGAGTTTCAGCCCTAGTTCCAACACTAAATAGCTGTGTGCACTCTGGCATATTATTAACTGTTCTGAACCTCACTTTCTTCTCTTATACACTGGGATGATAGCACCTAATTTAGAGGCATTAGCACAGTGGTTGGTATGTAGGAGGAACAGTTCAAATGTTAGTTCTTCTCCTGAACTGTGATGTAATTGCCTTAAAATGTTTTAATGAATGTACTTAAAAAAATTAACATTTCTGAACCATTTTAGATCTTAGCCTCATAGATAAAGAATCTGATGATGTCTTAGAAAGAATCATGGATGAGAAAACAGCAAGTGAGTTGAAGATTTTGTATGGTCACAGTGGGCCCGTCTATGGAGCCAGCTTCAGTCCAGATAGGTAAAATACAAACAAAAAAATTAAATACTGCTGTATTACATTGAGATTATATGAAAGTTAACTACTGGGAACATTATGAGAATGTTGGGGAAAATTCCTTTAGAAAAATCTTGTGGTTGCCTATCATTCATTATCTTTTTTTAAATTTTTTTTTATTTATTATTTTTTTTTGTGGTACGCGGGTCTCTCACTGTTGTGGCCTCTCCCGTTGCGGAGCACAGGCTCCGGACGCGCAGGCTCAGTGGCCATGGCTCACGGGCCCAGCTGCTCCGCGCCATGTGGGATCTTCCCAGACCAGGGCACGAACCCGTGTCCCCTGCATCGGCAGGCAGACTCTGAACCACTGCGCCACCAGGGAAGCCCCATTATCTTTTATTATTACTATTTTTTTGTAGAGAACTATTTTATTATCCTTTAAAAATTTTTTTAAATTCATTTTTATTGGAGTATAGTTGCTTTACATTGTTGTGTTAGTTTCTGCTGTACAGCAAAGTGAATCAGCTATATGTATACATGTATCCCCTTTTTTGGATTTCCTTCCTATTTAGGTCACCACAGAGCACTGAGTAGAGTTCCCTGTGCTATACAGTAGGTTCTCGTTAGTTATCTATTTTATACATAGTAGTGCGTTATCTTTTAGCATCTTGCCCTCTGCTGATTTATCTTGGGGTACTAGTGTATAATACCCAAATTTACAGAATCAGGATACATAGCTTCAGTGTCTGCTGGTTATAAAAATCAACTTTAGTTTTGTGTAACTCCAGTAGGGGTTGAATTGCTTCTTTGGGTTCTTTCTTTGGGTTTTGTGGCTACTGCTGTCTTCTGTCATCTCCAAATTCACAACAGATGACTGATATTAAAGGCATATTACCTATCAATTGAAGATTTATCTTTGTATAATCAAAAGAACTAAGAGAATACTGAAAAGGGAATTTGAAAGCCACAAATATGTGTTTGCCTATTTTTCATGATCTCTAACATTCTGTAGAAATGCAGGGAGGGTATTTTGTTATCATAATACCATCTGTATCTTATTTTATAGATAATAGCTTTCAAACCATCAAGATTTTTATCCTTATGAAACTTTGAGAATGAGGATTTTTGTTATTTTATAGGATTTAGCCAGATGGTACATTTTTACTTGAGGGAAACTTCTGATTTCATTGAAAACCATAGTACTTTCTGAGTAGTTCAGCTTTTCTGTTCATTCCTGAAGAAGGCAGAGTATTATTCTCGCGTCTATAGTGTTTTTTGTTTTGGCTTTTTTTTTTTTTGGTCCAAAAGATGTTTACTTTTAAATTCTTACACAACTTTTACAGGATATGAAAATAGCATCTCCATTTTAAAGTAAAAAATTAAGTTTTAAGTGACATATCGCATTTCTTAGAAGCCTTTCTCAGGTGACCTTATTTGATCATACTTTTTGTCATTACCTCTTCGGTATTTTTTTTTTTTCGAAGAACTGTGATTTTCCTCTTAATAGATGTTTTTAAAATAATCTAGCCTCATTCAGTAGGTGCTCGGTAGATGTAGAGTGTCACAGCTAACATTA
This sequence comes from Aethalodelphis obliquidens, assembly GCF_003676395.1. Taxonomy (NCBI): domain Eukaryota; kingdom Metazoa; phylum Chordata; class Mammalia; order Artiodactyla; family Delphinidae; genus Aethalodelphis; species Aethalodelphis obliquidens. Next base: position 20,476,041 of record NW_020837955.1, read on the forward strand.
GTACTTTCAACTCTTGTTATCTACTGTGAATTTCATGTATAAATTAAAAGTGAGATGTAGCATGTCAGTTAGCTATGTTTAATATATACAAATGTACAGAGAAACTGGACAGGTAACTAAGTTATTCTAGGAATCGAATGTACTACCTTCTCTTCTCTCAGGAACTACCTGCTTTCCTCTTCAGAAGATGGAACTGTTAGATTGTGGAGTCTTCAAACATTTACCTGCTTGGTGGGATATAAAGGACACAACTATCCAGTGTGGGACACACAGTTTTCTCCATATGGATATTATTTTGTGTCAGGGGGCCACGACCGAGTAGCTCGGTAAGAACATTATGAGCTTAGGACTGGGCCTATTCAAGGAACAGAATGGTTTCTTGTTGGGAATTAGAAACTCCAGCCAAACTCATTTTTGCTTGTTATTCAGGATCACATTTTGAGAACATCAGCATTTATAGGTCCTTATTTGAAAACGAATTTGGGACAGGAATATTACTATGTCTGCAATTATGTCTATACCAAGAGTCCATGCCCTCCCCTTCCCCAACCGGATGCTAAACCTTGTCTTTTAGAACCACTGTGAGCACGTTTATTTCCCTGTCATCTCCTTAGAAGTTGAGGATGAGGTGTCTTGGGTTAGAAACTAATTATGTGGTGGCCAAAACTAGGGAAAAATACTCTTCTATAAGTTAGACTAGGAGTTGGAGTGGGGGGTGTACATACAGAGAACTAAAGGATTATAGAATTAAAAATTTTTTGTACCGTGTCAATTAGTTTTTCTTAAGAATGTTTAGGGAGTTCCCTGGCAGTCCAGTGGTTAGGACTCTGCGCTTTCACTGCCGAGGGCACGAGTTCAATCCCTGGTCAGGGAACTAAGATCCCGCAAGCCGCACTGCGGCCAAAAAAAAAAAAAAGAATGTTAGGTTCAGTCATTCCATCTGCTTTCCCTCAGGTAACTACTGAGTGGGACCCATTTGGAGCTAACAGTTCACATGGTTGTTTCTATATTGATTTTGGCATTTCACAGTTAACTAATTACCTTGTTTTCAATAATTTTTTTTAAAAGGCTCTGGGCTACAGATCACTATCAGCCTTTAAGGATATTTGCTGGCCATCTTGCTGATGTGAATTGTACCAGATTCCATCCCAATTCTAATTATGTTGCTACGGGCTCTGCAGACAGAACTGTGCGGCTCTGGGATGTCCTGAATGGGAACTGTGTAAGGATCTTCACTGGACACAAGGTATTTTATACCTTCATTATTCCAGCGCACAAGGTTCTTTTGAGATAAAAATAGTTTAAAAATTAACCAGATGGATGGACCTAGAGTCTGTCATACAGAGTGAAGTAAGTCTGAAAGAGAAAAACAAATACCATATGCTAACACATATATGGAATCTAAAAAAAAATGATTCTGATGAACCTAGGGGCAGGACAGGAATAAAGATGCAGACGTAGGGAATGGACTTGAGGACATGGGGAGGGGGAAGGGTAAGGTGGGATAGAGTGAGAGAGTAGCATTGACATATATACACTACCAAATGCAAAACAGGGAGTGGGAAGCAGCTGCACAGCACAGGGAGATCAGCTCGGTGCTTTGTGACCACTTAGAGCGGTGGGAGGGAGGCGCAAGAGGGAGGGGATATGGGGATATATGTATACATATAGCTGATTCACTTTGTTATACAGCAGAAACTAACACAACATTGTAAAGCAATTATACTCCAATAAAGATGTTAAAAAAAAACTAACCAGTGACACATTTTAAAGATACTATTCGCACCACTAAACTTTATAATTCTAACTTTTGTCTTATTTTCTTAGGTATTTTTAACCCTATTTTTGATTCTTTCCATGGACTTCTTTTCTAGGGACCAATTCATTCCTTGACATTTTCTCCCAATGGGAGATTCCTGGCTACAGGAGCAACAGATGGCAGAGTACTCCTTTGGGATATTGGACATGGTTTGATGGTTGGAGAATTAAAAGGCCACAGTGATACAGTCTGTTCACTTAGATTTAGTAGAGATGGTGAAATTTTGGCATCAGGTAAATGACTAGATATGGCTTTGTGGTAAAGGGTCAATGGTATATTTAAAGGAAGCACTGAATGACCATTGCAAAATTAAGTCCTGCTGTTTTCTAAGTTTTGCTTCTCCTTAGCCACGATTCCAGATTGTTACCCTATATGTATGTTGACTTCTCAGGTTAAAACTACTGCTTGAAGTGCTTCTTTAGAGGGAATAATAGTTATTAATCAAGTTCAGATTTTTTTCACCAGAAATAAAAAGTAAATGCATAAAGCATACTTGACAGAATCTCAGAATCTAAATAAGGCAGATGCTACTAAATGGTTTCCTTTGATTTCCCCTTAGGTTCAATGGATAATACAGTACGGTTATGGGATGCTATCAAAGCATTTGAAGATTTAGAGACTGATGACTTTACTACAGCCACTGGGCATATAAATTTACCTGAGAATTCACAGGAGTTATTGTTGGGAACATATATGACCAAATCAACACCAGTTGTACACCTCCATTTTACTAGAAGAAACTTGGTTCTAGCTGCAGGAGCTTATAGTCCGCAATAAACCATCGGTATTAAAGACCTTTGGAAGCTACTGTTTGAAAAAGGGAGACTAAAAGCAAATACCTCAGTGATTAATATTTAAGCTACAAAGAATGTTTTGTCTATATGGATCTGGAAGTATGCTGCTTGGAAAATCTGAACAGGATAGTTCCACATTTCTATAGCAACCACATTTAACTAATTTCCGTTAGTTGAATAAGAGGTATTATGTTCATGGAGGGGACATTTATGGTGCTTTGGATTTTGTGGAAACTATGCATCGCCTGTTCAAATGCTATTTTAATTTATTATGTTTAGAAAAAAATCAGTTGATTTCAGTAATTCATCCTGCTTCAAGGTTCAAATTGAGTAATATAATACCATCCTGAATTTTAGCTGAAGAATTCTATGAGCATGTATGTTCCTGCTGTAAAAATGTAGTTACTGTATGGCACTCAAGTACTATGTTAAATGATCCACTACCATTTTTGCTTGGCTCATGATTAGTGGAATGTACGTTAACTGGGTAGGGTGAACTACAATTACTTTTTGAGAAATAGATGAAGTACAACCATCCATTGACATCTGAATTTATACCGGTTGGATTGAGTGCACGCAAACACTATAAACCAGGTGAAGAAATTAACTTCCATGTTCTACTTCAGCTAAAATGGCTACATACAACCTAGTACACTTGAAGTCAGACATTTCAATTGCTTACCTCCAGTACTGAGCCTTGCTTTGGGAAACTAAAAGATTTAGACCAAGTCACTGCCAGTTTTTTGCCTTTGTTGCATTTTGTACAGTTTTTATATTTTTGATATCTTGTAAATAAAGACAACCAGCTTTTCCAGGTTCATAATTTATTGTACAAATTGGGTATCACATGATGAGCTGACATTAGCTTCTTCAGGCATGGGAACTTAACAGATGACGTACAGTTGAGAATCCTATAAACAAAACAAAAATTGTTTAGACACCAATGTGTTCAACTCTACTTTTAAGACATTCAGTAATTACTAGTACAAGACTATCCGTGAACCCCCCTGAAATTGAATGCAAATTCATTAGATTCTCAAAGGAGTCAGTAACCCCCCAAAATTTAGGTGTCTCTCAGCTTAATACAATTTAACACTCCCCCTTTAACAAAAGAGCTGCCAATAATTCAGTATGATGCTAAATGTATACCATTAGAAAAGCCTAGTACATAGAGTAACATCTTTTTTCATAAAGTAGTATTTTAAACAGTAGAAAACAAGGAGGGTGGTATTATCCCCATTGTAAAAACAAAGTTAGGAGGAACCTAACATGAAAAATTGGGCAAAAAACTACCTGTTTGTCAGGAACAAGCCATGGACCACTGCATTCTGGGATATGCAGTCAGTCCCTTAAGGTCAATAGTTTTGTGACTGGAAAAGTTTTTAAGAGGAGAGGAAAAAATTTTCTGTCATGGAGGGCTACATTAGATAAAGATCTGGGTTTTGGGTTTTCTGCACCTCATCTACCACCAACACAACAAATATTTACTCAAGCAAGGGCAAATGGGGGTTGGGTGGCACTATAAGAAGAAAATGAAGTCTAGGGGGATTTAAGGAAAAGACAGAATGGCTTACATAAAAATTGAAACTAGCAAAAACCAAGATATATTTGCAACTGATTTAAAAGGCTGGTTAATAACTATTAAGAGAGCTTATACAAGAGAGAGAAGGTCTTCACAAAGATAAAGTCCCAAATGTTAAATGAGAAGAACACAGAGAATGTTAAGAAAAATACAAGTGGTAAACAAATGGAAAAAACATACAACTTTATCAAAAAGAAATTATTTTTACTCCTCAGATTAACAAAAATCAGAAACTGATGTTATTCAACACTGCCTGGGGAAGAAAGCTAGGCGCCCCACAACCCTCTGGGAAAGCGCTTCACCTTAAGAAAACAATCACAGATACAAACACTTCATGCTCAAAGGCATTCATTGTAATGTTATTTATATTAAGAAAAAATTCTAGTAGGAGACATTTCCTCTGTGAAATAAATCATATACCCATGAGCACTCATGCATTCAAATTATAGAGAACATGCATGTTATAAGATAAAATTACAGATACGGATCATAGCCACTGGAAACCAAACAAATATATTAAAAAAGAGCTAAACTGAAATGTTAACGAAAATTGTCAGGGTAATGGGGACATGGACAATATTTTTCTTTTTTCTTGATTGTAATAAATTTTGAACAATATACTTGTATAGTGGGGGGGGACCCCTAAGATCAAAATGGCAAAGTTATATAAAGTTTTAAATGTTAATTTCTTACCATTTATGTTGCTTTCACAGCTGGAGTTTTTTTAGACCTTAACTTAAAGTATAAAACTATCAAAGCGATACCTCCATATGTGGCCAGTACACACTGAAAAAGAAAGGAAAAAGTAAACGAGTTGTTGTCACATCTTATTCTAAAACAACTGCTTAAAGGTATCATTAATACTTACATTCATTCTCCCTGTGAGAGTGTAAGAGTTGAAATATTTTTTGATACCAGTGAATTGGTACTGGGCATCAGTTTCTGGACCTGCCATGATTTCAATCTTTTAAAAAAAGAAAGAAAGCAACAAATTGGTTTGGATGCAATTTAAAAGAAAAAAAATTTTTAATTAAAAAATCCAAAAAAATTCATTGCATATAAATGTTGTAAATTTTATGTATGCCTCACCCAACAAAGCAGCAGCAAAACGGTGGAAAAAACCTTGCTGATAAGAGAAACGTTTGGAAGGAGGACTTTATCTTGGTTGTTATCACACAACACTCCAGAATATATATCAAATCACTCAGCACAGGAAGAGAACACAGTAGTCTTTAAATCCATCCTCTGACTCAATATTGGTTGATGTTTTCATTCCTGGCTCTATCTATACCACAGTACACTGTACCTGGAATTAATCAGTTTTAAGACTAGCTGAAAGCTGGAGCTTGTGATACTTTTCAAAGTTCCTCAGAGGGGTAACCACCAACTAAACAGCTCACCTTGCAACCCCTCTTTTTACAGTTTTTCTTATAAATTTAGGACCTCCATGGGAAGGGGGAGAAGGGATCATTTACTAAATGGAGTTGATACATACTAACTATTGATGTGTGTGTGGGGGGAGCTGAAATCCTTACTCCTTACACCAAAACAGATCAAAAGATTTAAATGTAAAAGTGAAGCCAAGATATCCTGAAGAAAACATGGGCAAATATTTTAATCATCTTAGGGAAGGGAAAATATAAAGGTGGCCAAACGCAAAACGGTAAAACATACATCACCTAATGATCAAAGATGTAAAATGAGACCAATATTTAGCCATCAGACTACAAAGATAAATTTATGATAATTAGCAGTAGTAGTGGGAATGTGGGAAAATAAGGATTCTCTCTGTTGCCTGGAGGGAGTGTAAACTGGTACAACCTTCCTAATATGCAATTCTTCTGCAACAGCTATCAAATTAAAAACTTAGCATACCCTTTTACCTAGCTGGTTCATTTGTTTGCCAGAAATTTATCCTTATAGAAATATTACAAAGTAGAAACGTATAGTATGGTTCAAGGATGGTTAAATGAAATACAGTTTATGAGAATAATAAGAACTAGAAGTCCGTCTACAGAAGACTAATAAGTGATGGTTTTCACTGAAGAAAACAGAATGCATGGAGATCTTTATATATAGACATGGAATGATGTCCCCATGCACGCAGATCTTTATGTACTGACATGGAAACACGTCCCAATGTCATGTTAAATATTTAAAAAATCCTATTTCTGGACATTATAGAGCACATCAATGGTTCTCAAAGTCTGGTCCCCACACTGTCACTATTCATGGCAACTTGTTAGAAATGCAAATTCTCAGGCCTATTTAATCAGAAGGACCTGAGTCCCAACAATCTGTTTTAATATGCCCTCTAAGTGATTCTGATGTATGTTAAAAGTTTGAAAAACACTGCAGTAACAGAAACAAAACGAGATGCTTATTAGTAATTATATTGGGAAAAAACCCTGAAAGAATATACAGCAAACTTTAAAACGGGGTTACAGCTATAGAACCTATGTATTTCACAAAGGCGTATATTTCTTTTATAATAAAAAATAGTAAAGGCACATTCAAAGGTCACCAGAACAACACTCGAAAATTCGTCTGTATGACCGCCTATCTACCACGACCGACGCCACGCCGAGTCGATTGGCAATATAAACGAGCCGGTCGAGGTCCGGTCGAGATTGGTAGGCAGTGGCAGTGACTCAGTTGGCTCTTGATGAAATGGAAGCGGGAGAGACCTGCGAGGAAGTTGTTGCTATGGAAACTGGCACTCTCCAGTTTACCATTCAAAGGCCTTCACGTGCATAGAATTGGCAATGAAACTTTGGACAAATGACCTTAATTTTGAAAACTGTTTCAAGAAAGTTCTTGTAGCAATGAAGGATTCCAAACTTCCCTGGGCCACCTTAGGGGCCTTGGCCAGTTCAGGCCAAGTAGGAAAATCTCCATTAAAAGAAATCTTTATGATATAGCTTTCATATTAATTGTTTTATTTTAGTAAACTTATTAAACACATGCTTTCCCATTCATCTTCAGAACAGATTTTTGGATTCTCACAGTATCAAGTAGGTTTCTCGGAGAAACCCTACAGAAAACAAGGGCTTAACTTTGTCCAATTATTAACTGATAATTCCCACTACCTTGTGTTTAACAAACATTTTCAGAAGGTGAAATGGTGTCCAACTGAAACAATATTAAGGTGCTTTAAACTTCTCTCCACACAATATGGAAGGAAGGCTGATGTTTCCAATATTACACAGAGGACTAATTCTGACCGCAGGGAAAGGCACAGTACAGGAACTGCAATTTAGTCTAGGTTGTAAAGAAAGACTCTTAAAAAACGCTGAGATGGAGGGGAAACAGATAAACTGGAGCAAAGCCTGCAAGCACTTGGGTCTGCTTCCTCAGCAAACTGCAGGTTACTTTTGGGCAAACATCAGGAATCCTTGTGTTAGATGGTACTTTGTGGAATAACTGAACTGAAACTTGCTTTCCTTCTGAGTCATACTTCAGTTTAGAAAGACATTAATGAAAAATACCTAGACTAAACTGTACTAATTGCTAAACTGTAGCCTATGGCAAAGTCTAAGCGACGGGGTCTTCGCTTGTTTCTAATTAAGCGGCGAACTGCTATTAAATATAATTAATCTTTCCACGCCTCTCTTCACCTGTAAAATGGGCACTTCAGAAACTACCCTCGCTACTTTTTTTCTCGGTACCGCTGTTGTGTCGGACCGGACACCTACCTGGATTGGTGAGATGACGCGGTAAAGGAGGCAAAGACGAGGGAGAGCCGCTCACGTACCAGAAGCAGCCTCTTGCACTTAAAGGAGTTTACAGCTCTCTGTTCTGCCTACCTCCTAGGAAAGGCCTTCCCCACTGATCGAACAGATTGAAATCTAACCCGCTTATCGCGGGCTCGGCGAAGCGCAGAAGGCGGGCTACACTCACTCGCGCTTGACAAAGGCTGCAGCGCAGCTAAAGGAGGCCTGGCTGGACAGCTTCCTAAGCACAGCTCAGTGCAAACAAACTGCTTTGGGCATACAGTGGGAAAGAGGTTAACATGACCAGAGAGGGTCAGAAGCCCGAGTTCTCATCCAATATTACGTCACTGGGTGACCTTGGGACACTCCCTTCGCTGCGGGCCTCATTTCTCTCCACTGGAAAATGCATTCTAAAGGCCTTTATAAACTGGGGGAAGGGGGCCTTTACCTCGCACCAAAGCTTCCCAGCCACCGTCCGAACCCTCACGCCCGGCCCTCATTTTCTCTAATTTCTTTTCCATTCACCATCACTCTCCCCGCCCCCCACGTCCCCCACCCAAAGCGAAGACCTCGCGATGTGCCCGGACCAGGAAACGGTCGGATTCTAGGCCAGCCCCACAAAGCGGAGCCGCGAGGTCCGAGCCCGGGTTCCCCTCCACACCCACCTTCCAAAACGCACAGACCCCGCTGCAGGTGTCCTTCAGCTGAAGAAGCTGCTCCTCTGCCCCACCGGAAGAAGCCACCTCCCCCGCAAACGTTCAACGGGCCTTACGGATTCGGCCCTCTGTGCCGACTGCCTACGGCTCTAAGTCCCGCCCTTCCGCTTCCTGTCTCTAAATCTCTCTCCCCCACCCCACCCCGCCCTATAGGACTCGGTACCGCATACTAACGGAAGTGGGCTTTGAGCCCGCCCACGCTTCCGGAAGAGCCGAGTTGGGTTGCTGGTGTTCTAGACTCCGCGTGTGTGATTACAGTGGCTCGGCCTCCGAAGTAGAAGTGCTGGCGTCCCGGGGCTGGTGAGTGGGGGAAAAGGCGACAAGGGTGGAAACTTCGTGGCTTCCAGGTCTGTCCCAGGACTAGGTCCTCTGGATCCCTGCCATGCACCCGCAGTGCCGGGTGAGTGGTTGGGTTCCGAAGCCGGCTCTGCTGGAGTGGTCCCTGTAACGTCAGAATATGTCCCCAGGAAGTAGCTCAAGACCCTTCTTTGTCGCGGGATCAGTTTACTCTTTGAAGCTTCAGTTTCACCTTGTCTGAAATGAGATTAAGGGTCAAATGCCTAGCAAACTGGACGGCATTGCTTGTTCTATTTCTACCAAACACATCCATTCCTGATTCCAACTCCTAGGCTCCCTCTAGGTCTTCACCTCTTTCACAGTCTCAAGCCTTTTTAGATTCCTGTTCCCAAGTGTCTCTCAGAACCAACCCCTCCTATTTTCTATTCTCACTTATACCTATTCAGTAGTTCTGGTTCTCATGATTTCTCTGTTGTACTGCAGTTGAATCCTTGTACCCGGTGTACCTTCCTTCAGTCCTATCTCCCTGTCCAATCTATAGCCTGAAGTATATATATATTTTTGTTACTGTTCTGTCTTTCCCTCTTCTTAAGGCTCTGACTTGCCAAAGTGAACGTTAATCTATTCACACCTGATGAAAGATCTGACACAAAAAGCCCAACGTGTCTTTTAAAATTTAACTCCAATTATTATGGTTTATTCACCTTGTAATCTAGTTGAACAATTCTTCAAAGAAAGGCAAGAGCAAGCTTTTGAGCAGCTTGACAGACATATTGCTGGCGCTTATCAAAATAATTGTTTTTTTCCTATTTCCATGCCTTTTCTCGTATTCCTTCTGTTTTTCCCTTTCCACCTGTCAAAATTTTATTAATCTTTTAACATTCAGCTCAAAAGCATCTTTTTTAGGAAGCTTTCCTCCTTTGCTGAAGCCTCATTATTTCCTACCTCCTTGTTGATAGTTTATAATCTGATTTGTATTTTAGATCCTTTGCATAATTGTTTTATCTTCTTAAAAATGTGCGTATTCTTTGAAGGTAGGGGGTTATGTATTCATCTGTGTATTTGTGACTTAACTGAAGCTGCTTAATGATATTTAATACATTGAAACTAACTTCTTTTGCTGGAGAAAAATGTGTAGACTTGTGGTTTTGAAGCAAAGACCTTTGGAAAGATGAATTATGGATTATCTGTTGCCTGGCATCAAACCATCCATTTCTTAGTCCTGAATGCTGTCCAGCACATTGGTGCTAGAAGGCTCTATCTCTTGCCCGTTGATCACAACCTTGACACTAAGGATACAACTCACCAATTCTTTGCATTGTTTTTAGGACACCCAAACATGGCAACCATGGAAGAAAGCTTCCCCCGAGGGGGTACAAGAAAAACCCACAAATCAGAGAAAGAGAAAGCTTTCCAGCAGTCATTTGAACAAGACAACTTATTTGATGTAAGTGGTGTGCTTTTTTGATAAGACTCACTGAACACTTTCTCTCTAGTGTCCTTTTGGAGAATGAGCCTTGTTTGAGAATGTGTGGTTTTCCAGATTGGATTCTTGTTGAAGTCAACTTTTATAAATTAAACTTGTTAGAGAGTCCATGCCACCACAAGACTATATCCTTTGAAGCATGGCATTTAATATTTGAGTTTGCAGTGCCGTTGTTTCTTTCTTTCTTTCTTTGGCCACGTCACCCAGCTTGTGGGATCTTAATTCCCTGACCAGGGATCCAACCCGCGCCCTTGGCAGTGAAAGCATGGAGTCCTAACCACTGGACCACCAGAGAATTCCCTGTTTCTTATTCTTAGAAACTTACCATGTTGATTAAGGATGGAGAGAAAACAGTTTGATCACTGCATTTTGGAATGAGGTCCTTGCTGTGTGAAGCGATCATAATTTGCAGTAGAATTTGAAATCTTCACCTAGAGTAGGTTGCGCTCCAAATGCTAGAGGGATGGTAACTAACACTTGATTGTATGGTCTCATGTCTATTTTATGTAATCTTTCCAACTGTACTGTGTAGTAGAGATCATCATTCCATGGTGAGGAACTGAGGCTCAGAGAGGTTATATAATTTAGCCGAAATCACACAGCTTGTAATGATGGGGATAGAAATTTAACTTGGGTCTTCGTGACTCCACCTTTTATTTTCTTTCACTGTTCCAAATTGCTTCTCCCAGCGGGGAACCCCAGTGCTCATCCCAGTCAAGGGAGGAAGAACACGGGAGAGAAGGGGCTTTGAGAACAGAGCTCAGATTTTGGTCAAAGGGAGAATTGCTGTTAGAACAGGAGATTGGCGTTGAGGCAGGAATTAAAGGAACAATTGGGAGTGGGGTGGAGTAGAAGGGAAGACAAAGCAAGGTGACAGATGACCTGAAGTTGGAGGGAAAGGCCAGGATTACTGGTTTTTATTCTTTTGGGTCTTTTGCCCCCTTTAGATTTCTACTGAAGAGGAATCCACCAAAAGGAAAAAGATCCAGAAAGAGCCAGCAAAAACAAAAAAGTTGAAAGTTGAAAAGAGAGAAAGCAACAAGTTTGTAAGAGAGAAGTTTGAAATCCTTAGTGTGGAGGTTTGTCAAAGTTTTTTTTTATTTTTAACATCTTTTTTGGAGTATAATTGCTTTACAATGGTGTGTTAGTTTCTGTTTTATAACTGGTTTTGTTTTAAACAAACTCTCTGAGTTGCTTAAGTCTGTATATGTTCTTCTTCCTTTCCTTTTTCCTTTTTTCCTTCATTCTTTTCATATAAATATGTGTGTGTAGCTTATGTCTTTAGAACTTCTTCCAGTTTTGTTCAGAATTGAGCATTATTTCCTTCAATTATTAACCAGTGCCTGTGATCATGTGTTGTTTTTTTAGTTTTTCTTTTTAGCTGCTGAGTCCCTCATCCCGCCGATGCCCTCATGGAACTTGTGTTTTAGTAGAGTCATAGGTTAGAACTGGCAATAGCTTTAGCAATCACTCTAATTCTTCCCTTTCATTTCATAGATGTGGAAATTATCTCAGAGAAGTGAAGCAGTCTTATTATGTTCCTTAAATTTTTAGATAATTCTGATACACATTAGTTGTAAAAAAAGAAAAAAAAAGTCAAATGATAGTGAAGGGAAACATATAGATTCAGCTTGCAGAATTATTTTCTTTGTCCTGTGTGCTACTTAAAAAAAATAATTGTTTAACTTCATGCCAACATTAGAAAACTAAAAAATTTTTCATAAAAACGTGATTTCCGGCTTTTTTGTAAAAATTTGAAAGTGCTGACAGTACAAGCTCGCACTCCCTCATGTTTGTAGGGACACAGAGCTGAATAGTGGTTGCGCCCTTTAGACCTGGCATGCACCCTCCAGACTGACTTCTGTCTCCACTGACATTCTGTCCTGCATTGTGTTGCCTGCTAGGCCTTTGAGTTTGGGCTGCTTGGAATAAAGGAAAAGGCGAGCGTGCCCTCCAGCACCCTGCTGTAAACACTGTTGTATAATTTCGATCTTTCGTGGTGCTCAGATGTGTGATGAGTGTACTGACATGTACACATATGTGTCTCGTAGCTTTTATATGTCAGAGTTGGGACTAGAAGCCAGAACCCCCCCAACCTCCCCAATCATTGTTCTCTTCCCTGTTGTATACATTTCACTCTTTCTCTTCTAGTCCCTGTGTGAGGGGATGCGGATCTTGGGTTGCGTGAAAGAGGTAAATGAACTGGAACTGGTGATTAGTCTCCCCAACGGCCTCCAGGGGTGTGTGCAAGTGACTGAAATCTGTGATGCCTACACTGAAAAGCTGAATGAGCAGGTGGCACAAGAAGAACCCCTGCAGGTATGGGAAACCCGCATGAAATCTGTAACTGGAAATAAGTAGTACACCAACAGATGTAAAATGACAACTTTGCTAAGTGTTAAGAAGGAAGGGTACAAGGTACCAAGAGAGTTTATAATAGGGAAATTTTTTTTTCTTTTCTTCTTCTTCTTCTTCTTTTTTTTTTTTTTTAAATAAGGGGATTTTGACTTAGCCCAGGGAACCTGGAAGACTTGCCTGAGGAAGGGATGCCTGAGCTGAGGTAGGAAGGATGAGGTTATGCTAGAGAAGGAAGGAAGGGAGTTCAGGCAGAAGGAGCCCAATGTGCAGCAGAAGGCTAGTGTGGCTAGAGCAGAGAGAGCCGGGGAGAGTGGAGTGGGATGGGGCTGGAGGGCTGGGTGGAGGCCAGACCATGTTTAGGATTGTTTTTCTAGAATCAGTGGGAAGCCCTTGAAATGTCCTCACTGGGGTGGGTGCCATGTAGACAGCACAGAGACTGAATTGAAGAGGCATGCGTAGCTGCCTAGAGACCAGTTAGGAGGCTGTTGTTGTAGTCTAGGGTCTTGAGATGGATGGATTTACTGAGGGCTGAGGAGGTAAAGTCAGCGCTTAGTGACGAATTCCATATGGGTGGCAAGGCCGAGAGACGTGTCAGAGGTGAGTCCTAGGTTTCTGTTGAGCACGGCTTGACAGTTGGCCATGCCATCCTGAGACAGGAAACCCTGAAAGGGACCTGGATTAGGAGAGATGATCATGATTTGATTTTCTGTTACGTTGAGTTTGAGGTACAGTTGAGACAACCAGTAGATAGGTGATGCTGGAGCTCAGGGACGTTTGGGTTAGAAACATGAATGTGTTAGACTTCTTTGTATAGGTGGTAATTGAAGCTATGGAGAGGGAAGAAGTTGCTTAGAGGGAGCACACAGAGGGAGAAGAGACTGAAAGACCGAGCCTGGGGCAAATACTATATTTTAGTTGCTGAATAAAAGGAGAGTTGCTGTCAGAAGAAGGTGGGACCAGAGACACAGAGAAGAAAAATGGTGAACGAAGGGTTGGAAGCCGGGAGGAAATGCTTAAGGAAGCAGCACCAGAGTTAAATGCTTTGTAAAGGTCATGTGAGAGAAGGGCTGTAAAGTGGACTGTTGGGTTTAGCGACATGGAAGTCATTGGAGGTTTTGTTGGGAGATCAAGTATGGAGTGATGGGGGTGGAACTCAGATTGCAGTGAGCTGAAGAGTGAGGAGAAGATGAGGAAGTAGAGACAGTAATTGTAGACGATTCTTTTAACACGTCATTTTACATCTGCCCATTGCGTGGAGATGTTTGGAGACCTTAAGCTGTAATCCAAGACTGTGATATGGCCACAGGCCGCTTCCTTTGTGGGTGAGCAGTTACTCCCTTCATCTGCCTTTTGGGCTCTTTGGGATCTGAGGATGAGACACTGCTGAGCCAGGACCAGGCAATAAATTCTCAGTGCAGGGGAAGGGTACGTATCAGGTTTTTCTCATTTGTATTCTGCAGGACCTGGTCAGCTTGCCTGAGCTCTTCTCACCTGGGATGCTGGTGAGATGTGTGGTGAGCAGTCTGGACATCACAAAGAGGGGCAAAAAGAATGTCAAGCTGTCTCTGAACCCCAGAAATGTCAACAAAGTGCTGAGTGCTGAGGCCCTGAAACCCGGCATGGTACGTCTCTGGCGCCAGGGCAGAGGAGCAGGCAACATGCCTTCTCCCTGTCCTGCCTCCTGGGGTGTGTCTAGACTACCTTTCACTTTCAGCTTAACTGTTACACATGGGGGTGAGTCTTTTCCTGGGGGGAAGGTCGCCAGGGTACTTTGGGTACTTAATGGAAATTGAAGACTTGAACCTAATCACATTACCCTGGAGGGGATAAAGGGAAAGCAAGCCCAAGATTTGCTGGTAGGGGGAAAAGAATGCTTCCAAGGAATCTTAGCAAGGGTAAGAAGGAGTTCCTTGAAGTGCCTTCGTTACCGAGACTTCTTCACAGATTAAGTCTTTTTCAGAGGCCACTGGCGTTTGTGGGGAGAGCTTGAGGGCTGCTCTCTGAGAGCGAGAGACAGGGTAGACAGGGCAATTAGACTGTCAGCCGTACTAGTGGATGATCCACTACTGAGTCTCCCAGTCCTGTGGAGGTTCAGGAGAAATGTATCCCCACTCAGTGCCTCCAAGTCAAGTAGGTACAAAACACACTCATGTAAACTATACTCACTTAAGAGGAAGGAGATCAGTATGATCTTGGAACCTTTGGTTAGAAGTGGTGGAGTTTGGACCAGGCCCTGAACGTTGGGTAGAGTGGGGAATGACAGTAAGCCAAGGTGTAGGAAATTGACAGGTATTGAGAGGCCACTGTTTGACAGGTGCTGTTTTAGACACTTTCTCTGAAGAAATTTTCATAGCAACCCTGTGAGGCTGATAGGTATCCCTCTTGTACATTTGAGAAAACAGACTGAAAAAGGTTTAAGTGACTTAAGTGGCCAAACACCAAATAGCTAGTAAGTGTCAGAGCCAGATTTGAATGCCACAGTGCTTCCCGTGAAAGGTAAAGGAGGTTGGCAGGATTTGGGGGGGGGACATCTTGGAGGTGCTTAGAAAAGACTTGATGACAGCTAGAAGGGTAGTTCTGGATTCTCATTAGTCAGGGTGCTGAGAGTACTGGCACTGCAAGGCCATCTGGTTTATCTCTTTGCATAACATGAAAGTCTTCTATCTTTTGAAAATCCTCCAGGGGAGAATCCCCTCTCTGTCATTCCATTATTCAACTCCTCTCTGTCTACAAACTATAAGATCCTTCAAACCCTGGGAGAATTAAAGTTGATGTCTTTCCCTCTTCTATCCTGTAGTGGGACTGAGGGTTTTTTTCTTTTCTTTAAAAAAAATTTTTTTTCAAGTATAATTAATGTACAATATTATACAAGTTACAGGTGTACGTTATAGTGATTCACAATTTTTAACGGTTATACTCCATTCATAGTTACGATAAAGTATTGGCTATATTCCCTGTGTTGTAGGGATTGAGGTTTAAAGTTAAAAGTGAGAGGATGTGTGGGATTATGGGATGGTGGGAACAGTCATGTTTGGTAGTGGATGTTTGTTATGTGTCCCATGACCTTTGACTTTTGGGAATGCTTTGCTTTCCTCCAGCTGCTCACGGGCACTGTGTCCAGCCTGGAAGACCATGGCTATCTAGTGGACATTGGTGTTAGTGGGGCCAGAGCTTTTCTGCCACTGCAGAAAGCCCAGGAGTACATCCAACAGAAGAACAAAGGTGAGAGGAAGAAGAGGGACCAGTCCATGGTAGTGAGGTGGTATATGGGGGATTATATTTAAATGCCACTTTGGTGAGTAAAATGCAGAATGCTGACCCTGAAGCATGTTTGGCTTTGCTAAAATCAACTGTTAATCTTAGGTGATAGAAAAAGGGAGACGTATGAAGGGTCAGGGAGTGGCAGTCTCATTAAGATCTGATGGACCTTTTTCTCATTTAGAAGATTCCACTGAAATTTGGGCCCCCAGAGCCTCTGAACCAGTACTCTCTCGCCTTGTTGAGGTTTTCATATTTTTTTGTGGTAGTTGATTCCAGATCAGTCAGGGTCATTTCACGCCCTTCTTGTAGTTGGTCCCTGAGAAATTGGGAATATGGGGAGTATTGCATGGTAACTGGGCAGGTAGGCCATGGATCTTTCAGGTATCACTCGAGCCCAAGTTCAAAGTCCTTCTCATAATAGGTATTTTTCTTTTTGGGGGCTGGACTTGCAGGTGCTAAATTGAAGGTAGGTCACTACCTGAACTGCCTTATTGAAGAGGTGAAAGGCAATGGAGGAATTGTTAGTCTGTCTGTTGGTTACTCAGAAGTTTCTGCTGCTATTGCTACTGAGGAGCAAAACTGGACCCTCAACAGCTTGCTACCAGGACTGGTAGTCAAAGCCCAGGTACAGAAGGTAAGCCGTTCGTTGTTACTACTATTTTCTAAAATAAAAATAATTTTTATTAAAGTAGTACGTGCACACAATCTAAAAGAGTGCTGTCCAGTGGGGTGGCCCCTGGTCCCATGTGACCATTAAGCACTGGAAATGTAGCCAGTACCACGTGTTGAAATGATAATATTTTGCCTATATTGGGTTAAATAAACTATTAAAATAAATTTCAGCTGTTTCTTTGTAATTTTTACAATGTGACTGCTAGGAAACTTAAAATTACATATGTGGCTTATATTTCTCTTGGGCAGTGCTGATCTAAAAGATCAAATGGTATTAAAAGGCTTATGATGAAGAACTCTCATCCCATCTAACCCTCATCTTTAACTCTTAGCTTATCTTTTGAAATTTACCTGTGTGTTTCGAAGTATAATAATAAGCTTCTGCTGCATCTTATCACTTTGAGGCGTTGGGTTTTAACTTCTTATCAAGGTAGATAAAGTTTTGGCTCTCTTATCCTTACCTTTTCCCAACCTTTCAACAAAGGAATATTAAAATTTTGGCTAAATCATTATTCAGTGTTTAAATTATATGACTACATAGATATTATTTATTTGCTGGGCTAGATAATATAATTTGTTTCTTGAACAGCTTTTTTTCCTGGAGTTGCTAATCAGCTTTGTTTTTGTCATTTGCTGAATTCTCTTCCTGCCTTTCACTATTTCTTCATACATCCTGTAGTTATTTTTCTCTCACTATTTTCTGTGTTTTCAAACCCTTTAAATAATCTTTGCTACTTTTTTCCCCTACCCGGAGCCCCTTTTACTGTCATCCGGCTCCAGTCTGGACTGGTTGCTCTGTAGGGCTCCCTTCCCTGTCATCCCAGATCCTTTTCCACTCTTCTGTGTTGGATAGAACCTTCTTTGATTCCATGTATTCCTCTTTTTGGGTTTACTCACTCATCGTAATGTGTCACATTCGCCAGAAGCATCCTCAGAAAAGCAGATGGGAGGTTAATTTCTTCACCTCATGTGTCTTAAAATTCCCAAGACCGCTCCCAGGTTTGATGATTCACTAGGAAGACTCACACCATCAGCATATAGTGGCCCTCACGGCTGTGATTTATTGCAGTGAAAGGAGGCAAAGCAAAATCAGCAAAGGGAAAAGCCCCATGGAATGAAGTCTGAAAGAAACCAGGCACAAGCCTCCAAGAATCCTCTTCCAGTGGAGTCACAAAGGGTGTATTTAATTCCTCCAGCAGCAGGTTATGACAACATGGGTGAATGTTGTCTAGCAGCAAAGCTCATTGAGGGTTTTTATTTGCGGCTGGTCACATAGGCACCTGCTGCCTGTCATGTACCAAAATTCCTGACTCTCCTAAGGAATTCGAGTGTTTAGCATAAACCATATTGTTTGCACAAATAGTTTAGGTACAGTGAGCCACTCAGTTCTGAGAGTAGTGGGAACCCTCTTGAAGTCTAAGTTCCCAGACACCAGGCCAGGGCCAACACCGCAAGCATGCTTTTCCAAGGATCGCAGTCTCAGGCCTGCTACGTTAACTCTTTTCTGCACACCTAGTATATCTGAAAATAACTTTATTCTGCTCTAACGTGTGATTGATAGTTAATCTGGGGTTAGAATTCTAGGTAAAAAATACCTCAGAGGGCTTCCCTGGTGGCGCAGTTGTTGAGGGTCCGCCTGCCGATGCAGGGGACGTGGGTTTGTGCCCCGGTCCGGGAGGATCCCGCGTGCCGTGGAGCGGCTGGGCCCGTGAGCCATGGCCGCTGAGCCTGCGCGTCCGGAGACTGTGCTCCGCAAGGGAGAGGGCACAGCAGTGAGAGGCCTGCATACCGCCAAAAAAAAAAAAAAAACAAACCTCAGAATTTTGAAGTTCTTGTTCCCATTGTCACCTGGCCTCTACTGCTGTTGGAAAGTCTGATGTTATTTTGATTTCCTTTTCTTTATATGTTCAAGGATCTTATCTTTATCCCTTTCATTTTAAAATTTCACAATGATGTGCTTTTGTATGACTCTCTTTCCATTTATTTGTGCTGACCTCCTGTAATCCAGAAAGGTAAATCCTTAAGTTCTGGGAAAGTTTTCTGTATCACTGTGGTTTTTTTTTCTTTTCCAATTCTTAAGTTGAGATATAATTCACATATAGTAAGATTCACCCTTTTAAAGTGTATAGCTTAGTGGTGTTTCAGTTTATTCGCAAGGGTGTACAGCTGTCATCACTATTTAATTCCAGAACATTTTCATCACCCCAGTAAGAAACCCTGTACCCATTGGTTGTCACTCTCCATTCATTCCCTCCCTCAAGCCCCTGGCAACTACGAATCTACTTTTTATCTCTAGATTTGCCTGTTGTGGGTATTTCATATAAATTGAACCATACAGTATGTAGCCTTTTATGTCTGGTTTCTTGCACTTAGCATGTTTTCAAAGTTCATCCATGTTGTAGCATTTATCAATGATTCATTCCTTTTTATGGCTGAATAATACTCCATCATATGGAGTTGGTAGACATTTGGGTTGTTTCCACTTTTGTCTTGTTATGGGTAATGCTGCTATGAAATTTGTATATAAGTTTTTGTAGGGACATATGTTTTCATTTCTCTTGAGTGTATATCTAGGAATGGACTTGCTGGGTCATATGATAACTCTGTGTTTTAACTTTATGAGGAACAGCCAAAGTGGCTGCAACATTTTACATCCCCACCAGCAATATAAGGGTTCCAATTTCGCCACATTCTCACAAACACTTATTATTATTCTTTTTATTATAGCCACCCTAGTGGGTGTGGGTGTGAAGTGGTATTTAGTGATTTTGATTTGCATTTCTCTAATGATTAGTGATGTTGAGCATCTTTTTATGTGCTTATTGGCCATTTATAAATCTTCCTTAGAGAAATATTGAATCAGAAGTCTTTATCCATTTAAAAATTAGATTATCTTTTTATTGTTAATGGTGTAAGGGTTCTTTGTATCTTCTGGATACTAGCCCCTTATCAGATCTTTAAAAAAATTTTTTTTTTAAATAAATATATATATTTATTTATTTTTTTGGCTGTGTTGGGTCTTCGTTTCTGTGAGAGGGCTTTCTCCAGTTGCGGCAAGCGGGGGCCACTCTTCATCGCGGTGCGCGTGTGGTGCATGGGCCTCTCACTGTCACAGCGTCTCCCGTTGCGGAGCACAGGCTCCAGACGCGCAGGCTCAGTAGTTGTGGCTCACGGGCCTTGTTGCCCCGCGGCATGTGGGATCTTCCCAGACCAGGGCTCGAACCCGTGTCCCCTGCACTGGCAGGCAGATTCTTAACCACTGTGCCACCAGGGAAGCCCTAAAATTTTTAATATAATTTTCTTTTCTTTTTCTAGAACTCCTGTTAGTATGATGTTGGACTTAAAGGATCAGTTCTAATTTTCTTTTTTTTCCTCTCTTCTTTGGTTTGGTACATGCATGTATTTGTCTATATCCTACCTCTGGGAAAGTCTCTCAACTTAAACTTCCCATTCTCTATTGAGTTTTTGTTTTGACTGCCATGTTATGAGAGAGGCACTAAAAAACTGTGGGGAAGTCTGTGTTCCTGGGCGCGACTTGCTGACTGGCTGACTTCCCTGTCAGGGTCAGGAACTAGTGGCAACCTCCAGATGTCACTGTTAGAAGTCTTCTCTGGCATGTTAGATTTCTCTGGAAAGGATCTACTAACACCCGATTCAGGAGCATATAAGCCTGGCTGCCTAAGAGCTAGATGGCAGAAAGGGGCTGGCGGTCTCCATATCTATATATGATATTCAGAATTTTTCTTAATTCACATTTTCATGGTTTGCACTGTTCCTGTGTTTTGAGTCTGGTACCGTTTCCCAGAGAATAACTCTCCCATTTTCTGTGGAGATGGGAGAAGGGTGGACCCTATAGTTTGAGGAGAGGACCTGGGGATCTGACTTAGTTTCCCTTATTTCAGTCACCTGCCTCCCTGCTCTCTTTTGAGAGGCTTGTCACCTCTACTTTCTTAGCTTTGTGGGGCTCTGTAGGGTGAATTGCTCACGGTCAGTATCTCCCTCTGGCAAGCATGTGGGTTTTTACCTTAGTCTGAGCACATCACCAAGTTAGCAACAATTTGTCCCAGTTGTCAGGCTGGCAGTTCCCTGAGGATCCTCATGTAAAGCGCCTTCCATCCCATTGGGAAATCCCAAGCGTGGAGGACTGATGTCCTCTCAGGCCCGGGGGCGATGAGCTTACTGAATTAAGGAACAGCCAGTGCCAGGAGATGTGCTGCCATTTCATTTTATGGGAAGAAGACGATAAGGGTTAGCTGGGGGAGGAGAGACACACAGTTATCATTATCATGGATAATGTGGCTTTATGAACAGTCTCATTCCTGGTTCCTTCAGAGAGATGTTTTTCATAACTGATTCTTTTTATTTCTAGGTGACTCCATTTGGCCTTACGCTAAAATTCCTCTCGTTCTTCACTGGCCTGGTTGACTTTATGCACCTGGACCCTAAGAAAGGCAGAACATACTTCTCAAATCAGCCGGTAAGAAATGTTGCACTTATCTTTTCTGGATTTCAGTTGTGTCCCAACCAGCCATCCAGTGTCACAGCTGCTACAGGCAGGTCCTAGGACTGCATGTGTACAGGTGTCAGAGGGCTGGTGAGGGGAATGAAAAGTGTCTTGGAAGGACTACAAGAAACTGCCAGTGGTTATTTCTGGGGATTGAGATTAGAGAAGGAGCCTGTGGAGAAGAAGGCAACTTGTAGTTTTTATTTCATACTCTTTGATTTTTTTTCTTGGTAGTAAATCTTTTGCTTTTATAATTTAAAGTGTTCTAATAGAGTGTTTAACATAGAACAAGATATATGTTTAAATAGACAAATGTAGTTTACAAAGTGCTATAATATAGATTCAATTTTGGGGAAAAAAAAGTCTTAAAAAGTACATCTGGTCAAAATGCTGGCTGATTATGCAATCAGGTGTTAGTGATTAAGTCTGGGTGATTTTTCTACCCTTGTCTAAATATTCAAATTTTCTGCAATGAACATGGATATTTGGGAAGAAAATCCCAATATATGGTAATCATTGTTTTTTATTAAAAATCCTAAAATGATTTATTTTTTGTTTTTAACAGTAACACATACTAATGGAAGCTATAGAGACTTTGTTGGTTTTTTCTGTTGTTGTTTTATTTTTTTTAAGTAAAAGTAGGTTTTCCCACCACCTAGTAATAATATTGTTAATTTTTTGGTGAACCTCTTTCTAGTAATTTTTTTCTCCTTGTAGCCATATTTGTCTGCAGAGTTGAGACATTTTACATGCTATGGCCTTGTGATCAGAGCAGGCTGTTTCTGGTGTGTTTCAGATGAGCTTCTGATATAGTGATGCCAGTACATGGCTCCTGTTGCATATGTATTATTAGCCTCATGGTGTTGAGGGGACCCTGGTATATGTTTTCCTGGCCTTGTGTAAGCGTTGATTCAGTCGGACATAGTTCCTCTGGGACATTCTGTTTGATTGCACAAGCTGATTTTAGTACTTACATCTGTAGCTTGGTCAACACATGGAGAGTCTTGACTCCTGAAAGTCTGCTCCAGGGTGCCTTGTCCCTGGTGTGCCTTGTCTTGCTCATTATGCCCTTTCCCTTGCCTAGGTACGGGCCTGTGTCCTCTGCGTCCATCCTCGGACCAGAGCTGTACGGCTGAGCCTGCGCGCTGTCTTCCTGCAGCCCGGGCGTCCACTCACCCGGCTTTCTTGCCAGCAGCTGGGAGCTGTACTGGATGATGTTCCTGTCCAGGGCTTTTTCGGCAATGCCGGGGCCACCTTCAGGCTGACGGATGGGGCTCTGGCCTATGCCCGGGTAAGGAGGCTCTTTGTTTCTTTTCTGCTTCCTTCATCCCTGGGTATTAGTTTCCTATTTTTGAATTTCCCCAAACGTGGCAGACAGTTCATAAGGACTAGAACAAGGTCTGTTTGTTATATTAGAGTGCCTTAAAATTGACTTGCCGTAATTGATACCTGGTTGATGGTAGGTATAAGAATGAGTTAGGATCTACACCAGGGCTTGGGAAAGTTATTTTAAAGGGCCAGATAGTAAATATTTTAGGCTTATGGATCATACAGACTCTGTCCTAACTACTCAGTTTTGTTGTTATAGCCTGAAAGCAGCAAGGACAGTATGTAAATGAAAGGGCATGGCTGTGGTCCAGTCAAACTTTTACTTACAAATATAGGCACTTAATCGTGAGCTGTAATTTATCGACCCATGATCTAGACTCTTCTCTGACTTTATAGAGATCCTGTGATAGTACAAAGCAGTTCTTTAGTTAGAGCAATGATTTTAACAGGTAATCAAGAGTGCTGGTTTTATGGGAGGTGACAAATGTACTGAGTCAACTCCATGTCTGATTTAATGTCTGATTGCCTCAGATCTGTTGCTTCTGGCTGGTCCTTAATCACTTGGTACTTTGTAGCTCAGCCATCTCTCCAATTCTAAGAAAGTCTTCAAACCTGAGACCTTCAAGCCGGGGAACACTCACAAGTGTAGAATCATCGACTACAGCCAAATGGATGAACTGGCTTTGCTCTCTCTGCGGACGTAAGTCTGTCACTAACTTGTGCGGGGTGTAGAGGTGTGCTCCTGTGCAGCGCACACCCACAGTGTCTCGTGGCCTTGCTTGGTGAGGGTTCCTTTCTTGCCAACATGATTTTGGTAGCCCTGAATTTTAGGCAGCCTCTGTCCTAATTTATTTAATCTTGTATTTGCCTTTTGTTCTAGGTCCGTTATTGAAGCTCAGTTCCTTAGTTATCATGACATCAAACCTGGGGCCTTGGTAAAGGTAAGACCTCAAGCATATAATTATAT
Organism: Aethalodelphis obliquidens; assembly: GCF_003676395.1. NCBI lineage: Eukaryota > Metazoa > Chordata > Mammalia > Artiodactyla > Delphinidae > Aethalodelphis > Aethalodelphis obliquidens. Next base: position 20,499,539 of record NW_020837955.1, read on the forward strand.
ACTCCACCACCTTCAGATAGTCTTTAGTTCACAGGTTAACTGTCAGCTCATTAGTCCCCATGTGAACACGTTTAAAGTCATATTCCTTCTCTTGGCCTGCTAACTGGGGTTTCTTTTTCTTCCCTTGGGTAACTTGTAATTAATTTCAAGGTAAGGTCTTGCTAGTACCACCCCACTACGCAGAGGCAGTACGTCATCAGTCCTGGGATTTGATGGGTGTTGATTAGACCAGGTCAAAAGTTAGTTCTTTGATAATTGAGCCAGCTGGGATATTAGTAAGAAGCCAGTTGCTGCGCCTGTCCAACCACTTAGCCCCAACTGAGCAGCTCCCCTTTATATGTAGAGTTCATTCCTTAGGAGACATAATCCTCTCCGTTGGATAATGAATTTGTAAGGCAGATTGAAAGAAGATCCTCACACAAAAAGATGTGAAGTTTCTCATAAATAAACCCTACTGCATCCGGATCACTGTGGGGTATGTGCTTTGTCCCTATGAGATCTGGAATAACAGGCACAGTTACCTCAGGAAGCTGAGCTTCGAAAGAGAGGTGTGAGATGCTTTGTTGTAAGAAATATAGGAAAGATATTCTTGAGGCATCATGGCATCTTTTCCTAGGGCAAAGTGATGACCATAAAGCCATACGGGATGCTGGTGAAGGTGGGCAGGCAAATCAGGGCCCTGGTACCTCCCATGCACCTGGCCGACATCCTTATGAAGAATCCAGAGAAGAAGTACCATGTTGGGGATGAGGTCAAGTGCCGGGTGAGCCTCCTCAAGGGTCGCTGGTGGGGTTTTGGCCATATGGGAAGAGAATGATGCTTCTCAGCTGAAGTTTCTGCCTTTTTCCACAAAGTGACCACATAATATCTGCAGTCCTGCGCTTGGCATTGGGAAGAGAAAACTGGGTCCCTGCCCTTGATAATTGTATGGTATAATTGGTAGTTAAAATATCCATACATGAAGAGAGCAGGCCAGGTGGTTTGGTGCAGGCTGTATGCTGTGGTCATATCTCAGAACGGGGGGGTGAGGGTAGGCTGGGGCAGCAAGAATCATTGATAATCAATGATGATCAATATGATCAATAGCAACTACCATGTAACATGTATTCTGTGCCAGTTGCTGTGCTAGGCACATCGTAACACGCCTTACTTCATTTCATCCTTAAAACGGCCCTATGAAGGAAGTACTGTTATCCTCATTTTGCAGATGGGGAAATGAAAGCTTAGGAAAGCAGAGTATCTTGCCCAGAGTCACACAGCTAATAAATGGCAGAAGCAGTTTTCGAATTGAGCTCTATTTGACAATAATGTCTTCTAGATTTCTGGCAGAGGTGGGGCTTGAACTGGAAAGGATGGGTAGGATTTGGAAGGTTGAGGAGGAGCAGGGGTTGTGTCAGGCACGGAAATAGCCCAACCAAAGCTGCCGAAACTTGAGTGTTTTATAACAAAGGCTTGGATCCTGAGAGAAGCTTCACAGAGTTGTGAAGATTAGACATGATAATACACGGTGCTTAGGGCCTGGTGTGTGCAGACACTTAGAATGTTGGATTTTCTTATTTTCATTTTATTTCATTATGTACTCAACAAAGATATTGATTACCCATTGGTACAAAGTTTTATAGTGGTGGGGTCAGGAAGTTAGAAATAGAGGAATTTCTCTGCCCTCGAGGAGATGACTTTTTGAGGAATGAGAGGTGGTTGGCGCACTCAGTCTTAGTTTATAGCTAGTCCACAACACAGTTGAGGGGGTAAAGGTTCAGTCATTCATTCTGTTAGACGAGATGCAGTGGTCCAGGAGGGAGAGGGAGCGGAGGCAGAGTAGGAGTAACCGACATAGGACTCTCTGGAGGTGCACTGGGATGGTGAGTGTTGCTCTAGGCCCAGGAGGGGACTTTTGGGAGGTAGTACATTTGAAATAGAGATGAATGCTCCCTAGGTCGTCATCCAGCAGGAAGCGGGGATGGTCTGTAGCTATTATTCTCAGAGAGAAAGAGCAGGTTTTTAGGGACTGACCGTGGCTCTCAGGGGGATGCAGAGACCAGCTCAGTGGCTCTCTTGGTAATGGATGACTTGGTCACGGCCAGTATCCTTTCCCTAGGTTTTGCTTTGTGACCCTGAAGCCAGGAAGCTGATGATGACCCTGAAGAAAACCCTGGTTGAGTCGAAACTTCCTGCCATTACCTGCTATGCTGATGCTAAGCCTGGTCTGCAGACACACGGCTTTATCCTCAGGGTCAAGGACTACGGCTGCATTGTGAAGTTCTACAATGACGTGCAGGGACTGGTGCCCAGGCATGAGCTCAGTGCCGAGTATATCCCTGACCCAGAAAGTGTCTTTTACACTGGCCAGGTAAGCCTTCCCCTGGATAGGCTCCTACCATTGGTGACCCCATGAACACAGATTTGAAGGAGTAGGAAGGCTACTTTTTAAGGGTTACAGAAGAGAGCATGTTGGGTAGCGGGCCTGAGCCAGCTAAGTGGAGGAGATGGAACAGAACAGAGAGAAACCCTCAAGGGAGCTCAATGGATGCTAACAAACTAACAAACCTTAGGCCCTCAACCTAGAAGAAATTAATCTTCACCTGTTATACACTAGTGTCCCTCACATCAGAAATTGTTCTGAGGCCACTATCACCACAAGGGGGCACTGCCCTAAATCTGATGAGTCTGGTTCTGTCTAGGAAAAAGTGATTTTTTAAAACTTGGGATTATACCCCAAAATTCATTCATGTCTTTTGTCACCCGAAAGGCTGACTTGTGGGGATTGTGTGTAGCTCTCAGTATGTTTCTCTTCACTGCCTTCTGATCTGATCCTGGGTCTTGGCGAATCACCCAAGGCCTCTGTGGTGCTGGTGGGGGGTACCTCTCTCCAGGGCCAAGCAGGTGTGGTTTCTCACCAGGTGGTGAAGGTTGCAGTGCTGAACTGTGAGCCATCCAAAGAGAGGATGCTCTTGTCCTTCAAGCTGTCAGGTGATCCGAAGGAAGAATGTGCGGGACACAGTCAGAAGAAAAAAAAAGCCATTAACGCTGGGCAGGTACCTGGACTTCTCCAGACAAATTATTTTAGTTACGGTGGTAGAGAGCAGGGCGCCACTGACACCTGGGGTGCTGGAAGCCATGCAGGGGGATGATCAAGGAAGCTAGATAAGACTCTGGGGCTGTGTGTCAGAGCAGATGGACTGTCTAGGAAGGAAGGTGCGGTTACGGTGTGGCTTGTCAGCAGTGTGCTGCTGCCCTCTTTCCTCTTGGTCCCTAGAACCAGCCTGCAAAACTGTCTTTCCTTTGGGACCCAGTGGAGGGACCTGGGAGAGGAGTGATGTGAGCACCAGATGGGTCCTGCTGTGTGTGTGGGTGTGTGTGCCTGTTGGGTGTTTGGGAGTGTGGGGTGGGGAGTGGGAGAAAGCTGCTTCTCTGATCTCGACCTCTCAGTCATCCCTGGTGCTAGATACTCGATGCCTCTGATCTCTACCTGACCCGCACGAGTTGCTCTCTGCTCAAGACAAGCGCTCTTTTTTGTCTTCCTTTTCCCTGAGTAGTTGGTGGATGTGAAGGTTCTGGAGAAGACCAAAGATGGGCTGCAGGTGGCTGTCCTGCCTCACAACATCCCCGGCTTCCTTCCCACGTCTCATCTGTCAGACCACGTCACCAATGGCCCACTGTTGCATTGCTGGCTCCAGGCAGGTGACACCCTTCACAGAGTCCTGTGTCTGAGCGAGGGTGAGGGGCGTGTTGTATCCTTTACTGGTCTCTGGGGGGCTGCGGAGGTGGAGGTGTGGGAGCTGTGGGCCCTCGGCGGGGTGGGGGGCGCTGGGGAACTCCGGGTCAGGCTCTGCTCTTAGTTGGAAACTCCATGGGAAAGAAGTCGGCCCTCTGACTGCAGAAATACCTCCACAGACCAAACCAGTGGGCAAGCCTGCACTTTGCCTCTGTTCCCCTGGTGGGCGTTAGAGCAGGATCGAGGTGCTGCTGGCAGATGCGGGTGGTCAGGGCAGAGGGGGAGCCCAGGGTGTTGGGGAGAGGGCCACGTGGCACTTCAGGCCCAGTAGGACACTCCCAGTGGCACGTCCAGCCTTCTTGGGGCACTCAGTGCTCACCCCTGAGTTGGAACAGTTAATAAGTACCTGCTGTCCTCTTTTCTCTCCTCCGCCTCCCTCTGCTGGGATATAGGTCTCAGAATATTGCTTTCGGTCTTCGTGTGGGCGCTTAGAAGGAAGACACTGCCTCCTTTCTTGCAGAATGTAAAATCGATTCTCCTTAGAGTGGAGATAGGCAGAGGAGGGGAAATAGGGTTGGTTAGTGTGAAGATAGGCAGGAGGATGGTGTCACGGCCGGTCCAGCTGCCAAACCACAGGGATGAGCCTTCCCCTTAGGTCCCCTCCGGTAATCTGGAGGTGAGTTAATAAGGGCAGGAACGAAACAGTGATTCCCAGACTTCAGTGTGAATCAGAATCCCCTGAAGGGCTTGGTCCAACACAGCCTGCTCCCCGCGCCCCCCAAGTGTCTGATTCAGTAGGTCTGGGCTGGTGCTTAAGAATTTGCCTCTCTAGCTAGTTCCCGGTGATGCTGATGCTGCTGGTCTGCACACTTAGAGAATCACTGTGGTAGAGAGGGTGTAGAGTGGAGAACGGAGATGGGAGAGATGGACAGCTCATCTGCCCTTTCTGGAACATTCCTTGACGAAGTGCCACTAGCTCCTTTGCAGGAAGCCAGCTTTGGTGTCTGCAGTAGAGGGTGGCCAGGATCCCAAGAGCTTCTCAGAGATCCATCCTGGAATGCTGCTCATTGGTTTTGTGAAGAACATCAAGGACTACGGTGTGTTCGTCCAGTTCCCGTCAGGCCTTAGTGGACTGGCTCCCAAAGCTGTAAGTTCACCTCCCTGCACAAGGGCCTTTGAGGGGAGACAACAGGGACATGGAACCTGAGGGTTGGTGGGAAAGAATCTATTCTCTTGAAAGATTTTCAGGGGCATGACACAGAGGCACCTGGCTGAGGGGGAGTGGAGCTGAGACTCAGTCTGCAGTCCTCTTGCCCAGCCTGTAAGTCTTGGCTCAGGGCTGTGTCCTGGAGGAAGGGGCACCTTTTCTACTTCATGCTACAGCATTGGGTAGGTCATTGGATAGCAGACTTTTCAGACTGGAAAAGATCCTAGCGATCCCGTAGTTGAACCCCCTTTCAGGCCTGCTGCATAAACTGACACCCAGAGCGGGGAGGAGTCTTACCAAAGCCCCTGTAAGACGGTAGTGAGCAAAGGGCTCATCGCTCATTCCTGCCACAGACAATTCATAAGTGTTTCGTCCTTTCCGTACGTGTGTTCCCCTGATGTTTTGCCTGGGCAGGTCCCATTTGCATCCCCTGCCAGAACAATTTTAACAAAGGGAGAGGGGGGAGGGCCCCAGAAACATGCACGGTGAGGGGCAGAGAGTTGCTCTGGGGCCTTCTCGGCTGGGTTGGCAGCCAGGGCGCCTCCTGTGTTTTCACGAAAAGGGAGGTGAGCTGTGCTCAGAGGGCTGGGGGGACCTTCCTGGGGTCCATCTCCTGCCTCACACACTTCTTTCTGGGTGTTTCAAGTGGGTTGTCTTAATAGAGACTTCCTTTCCTTTCTTCATTTTGTGCCCGCTCTTCCCTTTTAGATCATGAGTGACAAGTTTGTGACCTCCACAAGTGACCACTTTGTTGAGGGGCAGACGGTGGTTGCTAAGGTGACCAACGTGGACGAGGAGAAGCAGCGGATGCTGCTGTCGCTGCGGCTGTCGGACTGCACTCGGGGGGACCTGGCCACCACCAGCCTCCTCCTCCTGAGCCAGTGCCTGGAGGAGCGGCAGGGCGTCCGCAGCCTCATGAGCAACCGAGGTGGGGGCAGGAGGGCGGAGGATGAGGGCCAGGGGTGGGGCGTGTGCGTCTTCAGTCTGTTCCCATGAGTTGTTGGTCTTCCCCGACGTTAAAAAAATATGGGTAAACTTTTGTTGATGGGAGTGGGATCTCCATAAAGTGCACAAATCTTCTAGAGTACAGCTCAGTAAACATTTATAAAGTGAACATCCCTGTTTAACTGTCATCCAGATTCAGATAAAAGATCATTAGTTGGTATCCCAGAAGTTCCCTCCCAGTTCAGAATCAAAATTTCCCTGAGTTCTGTGACCTCAGGTTTGCGTTTGTTGTGAATCCATTCACTTCTTCACTTTTTGTTCCTTTATTTATCAGATGCGTAGTGGATGATAAAATGGAACAGGGACCTGCTAGAAGACTTTGCGGGGGGGGTTATTAGTCTGACTCTACTAAGCTTTGAACCATTGTGTAGATTTGTTGGAACCCTGATGGGATTTGGGAATAAGAACCTTGATAGGGTAGATTCCAAACAGAAAGAATGAAAATTCCGAAATCAAAGGAAAGCATGTGTTTCTGGCATTCGTTGGCTATTCCATGAATTATGGCCATGTGGGGTGAGCAAGGGGCATAGGTCTCTGCCTGTACTGGGAATTTTCATGGATATCAGACATTTTTACCAAGAGCAATTTTGCCTTTGTAGTGGTTCCAACGCTCCATGTTGGAAATGTCCTCCATGTGTCAGCATATTTCCAAAGGAAAAGAATGGTGAGTGTCATTTCATCTTGTTAATCCCTATTTCCTTTGGGTCTCTGGCAGACTCTGTGTTGATCCAGACGCTGGCTGAGATGACCCCAGGGATGGTCCTTGACCTAGAGGTGCAGGAGGTGTTGGGAGATGGCTCTGTACTGTTCAGTGAGGGCCCAGTGCCCGGCCTGGTCCTAAGAGCCAGCAAGTATCATCGGGCAGGTGAGTGCATCTCTCTCGCCCATCATGGTTTGTAGGGGAAACCACTTGCCCGTTGCTTCCTCTTCTGGGTACAGAATTTCCAAATACATAGATGAGCTGATCCAGCAGAAATTTTTGGCATGCTTATCTTGTGTAAATGCAAATGAAGACAGCAGCATACTAAAGAAGGTTTAGGTATGAATCTCTTTATTGTTGTATTTGGGTAAATCTAGATTTTTATATACCAGGTTGCATAAATTGACACAACCTGAATGTGAATTATGGGAGCTAGACCCTTGGCTTCCCTAGCGCATATAAACCTAGGACATAGGTCTACTTTTCCTTTTTGTGCAGGGCTGTTGGAGAGATGCTGTCTCCCTTCGCCCCTGCTCCAGGAGGGTGATCACATTGTGTTTGGTTCTGCACTGCAGGGCAGGAGGTGGAATCTGGGCAGAAAAAGAAGGTTGTGGTCTTAAATGTTGATATGTTGAAGTTGGAAGTACATGTTTCCCTCTGCCACGATTTGGTGAATAGAAAAGCTAAAAAGGTAAGCTTGCTGACTGAGGACTTCCATTCCCATGGTTTCAAAGGTTTTACACACCCCTTCAACCCCACATGGTTCGCAGATACCTGTAGACAGGGTGGCCGTGTGCCTGGGTTTGTCTGGGTCACTCCCAGGTGTACCTGTCCCCCTGGTGCGCTTGTTGTTTTTGTTTTCTTGGCTGAGCCACGTGGCTTGCGGGATCTTAGTTCCCCGACCAGGGATTGAACCCGGGCCCTGGCAGTGACAGCACCGAGTCCTGACCACTGGGCCGCCAGGGAATTCCCCTGGTGTGCTTGTTCGTTGCAGTGACTTTCACTGTGGTTTGGGCTGTAAATCACGTGGTCACCCTGATTAGGGCCAAGCAGGTGCTTGGATGAGTGAAGCGGGCCAGGTGTCTTAGGGGGTGGTGACAGTAGGACTCGACACCCGGACTGACAGACTGCAGAGTGCACGCACTGCCACAGAGGAGCAGAGACTACTCGGTTCCATCTCACTGTTGCCACATGAGAACATCTGGGTCTAGTGTTGGGAAGTCTTTGAATTTTAAGAGAAGGCAGAATGTGGATTTTTTATTTGAAATAAATGTAGGAAATGTTGGAAACTATTTTTCTTTTTAAACATCATGTGAACCAAACAAAACATGTCTGTGGGTAGTTTTGACCTCCAGGCTGCTCATCTAACACCCTCTTCTGTCCACTTTTGTGTGGGCAAAGAATGGGTTCAAGGGAAATCTTAAAATGAGTGGTATCTTTCTCCGGATGACGCGTATATTTCGTCATCGTCTAAAGTACTTATTAATCCCCTAATCGCATAGGGTATGTTACAGAGAATTATATAGATGTAATCCTTAACCTCCAGTTGCTTATAATTTTAAGACTTTGAGAGACAAAGAGAAATAGAAAACAGTATTAACCCCTCACTAAGCTTTCTAGCAGGTCCCTGTCCCGTTTTGTCATCCGAGTGAAGCTAGTGCATGTAAAGGCATGAGCACAGGTTGGATGTTGGAGAAAGACAGGCTACATGCCTTGCACACAATAAGCTCTCAGTAATGACTGTCTCTGTTGAGTGAGTGAATAAACTGGGTGGAGAGCTAGCTGTAGGACAAGAGGGGGGGAACCACAGTGTCTTAAAGCTGGAGAACCATTAGAGGTCACTTGGCTGTGCGTCACAGTCACCTTGAAAGTTCTGCTTTCACTAGTTCCAGGACAGGATCTCAGAATCTGAATTCAAAACGGAGGCTAACTCCAGGTGATCCTGATGTGGCGCCTTGAGTGTGGTCACGTCGCCTCAGTGTACAGGAGGGGAAAGCTGGGTCCAGGGAGTGGAGGCTAGTTTATTACAGCTCAGATTAGCCTTGAGCCCCCTGGACTCAGAGGACTTTCCCAGACCTACCCTGCCCAGTGGGTGAGGAACAAGTCCTTGTGCTCTGTAAGAAGCAGGGATGGTGGGTTTTCTGTTTTCCAGCTGAAGAAAGGCAGTGAGCACCAGGCGATTGTGCAGTACTTGGAGGAACCCTTTGCCCTTGCCTCCTTGGTAGAGACTGGCCAGCTAGCAGCTTTCTCCCTGACCTCTCACCTCAACGACACCTTCCGCTTTGATTCAGAGAAGTTGCAGGTGGGACAGGGTGTCTCCCTAACCCTCCAGACCACAGAACCAGGAGTGACAGGTCTTCTTTTGGCCGTTGAGGGGCCAGCTGCTAAGAGGACCATGAGACAGACCCGGAAGGACTCTGAGACGGTCGACGAGGATGAAGAAGTAGATCCAGCTCTGGTTTTAGGGACTGTAAGGAAGCACACCCTGTCCATTGGGGACGTGGTCACAGGGACCGTCAAGTCCATTAAGCCCACCCATGTGGTTGTGACCCTGGAAGATGGCATCATTGGCTGCATCCATGCCTCCCACATTCTAGATGATGTTCCAGTGGGCACATCTCCTACTGCCAAGCTGAAAGTTGGGAAGAAGGTCACTGCCCGAGTGATTGGCGGGAGAGACATGAAGACATTCAAGTATGGAGGCTTTGGGGGAGGGACTGGCTTTGAGGGGAGATGGTGGTAATCGTGGGAGAAGGCATGGGAACTGAGGCAGTTTCCAAAAAGTTGTGCATACGTTAGATTTTCTTTTAGTTAACCAAAATATTCACCAAATAATCCTTTTGTATGTCTTTATTTTTTAATGGTGTATAATGTAGTGGTTAAGAGCGTTGATTTAGAGTCAGATCTGGGGCGAATTCCAGATTTGCCGCTTAAAATTATGCGACCAGGAGTTAAGTAGTTACTCAGCCCTCTGAGTTTTATTTTTCCTAATTTGTAAAGTGAGAGTAATGGTAGTGACTACCTTGCAGGGCCATTGCAAAGATTGGAAGAGAGAACACGTAGCACTGAGTGTGCCTGGTGTGCTGTCTGACACATAGTTATTGCTCCGTATGTGTCAGCAGTTACTATAATCCATCCTCCACAGCATACCTTAATTATACTCGTTTACTTTCAATCTAGTTACAGTGTGTTATTGCAGCAGAAGTTCTTGCTGTAAGAAAACCAAAAAGAGAATTCAAAGTCTAGCCAATGATTTGCATATTAATTTCAGTAACTGTGGGATTTTCAGTAAGTCATTTGTTCTCTCTAGACCTCAATTTCCTTATTTTTAGAATGAAAGAGTTGGAAAATTCTTTTCAGGGTTTAATATGACAACCCTAAAAGATCAGATGAGCCAGTTCCTTAACATTTACTCAAACGATGAGAATGGAAGCCCTCAGGCCTGGTATTACCACTGGGCGGTGTGGCAGTGGAGTGGGCGGGTTTTTAAGCTCGGTGTGGTGGGCAGTTAGAAATTCTGGTCTCCCGATTATGGTGTTGCAGAGAATAAGAGAAATGATTTGACATTATTTGTTTCTCCAGGTTTCTCCCAATAAGTCATCCCAGATTTATTCGAACCATCCCGGAGCTGAGTGTTCGGCCCAGGTAAGGGGGACTCCGGTGGTCTCGTGGAAGGAGCGCCGGGCTTGGAGTCAGGAGCCTGAGTTCTAGGCTTGATTCAGCCAGGGTTGAGACTTATTTTGCCTCTCTCTCTCCAGGTTGTCTTTTTTTCTCCAGGAGGGATATTTGTCTGGTTCTCATACAGCTGGTTAGAGGGATTATATGAGAATTAACGTGAAAGCTGTATTCAGGGTTTAAGTATCAATTTAAAGGCTGATTGCAGTTCTGTTTGTTGGCATGTAACAAAAAGAAACATTTTTGCTCTCAACCTAATTTTCTAGAACTCAGTAATTCCCTAAATAAACACCAGGTAGCCAAGAATGCCTGTTCTTTGATAATAGACCACTGCTTGGTGACTGAGACTTGAGGTCACGTTCTGGTGGATTCTGCAGAGGGATGTTCCACGAGGGATTCTAGGTGGACCGGTAGAACTAGTAGTTCCGTGAAGTGGTGGATCCAGTTTGTCTGGGGTCATTCTTTCAGAGGATCTCAAGCATGTTGATCTATGGGCCTGTCTGCTTCTGCTTCCCCCATTAAAAAAACCCAGCCTGTAGGAACTGATAGGCCATCAGTGACTGAAGCTAGATACACGTGACTGTGCCAGAACCTCTGCAGGGTCAGGCCCAGATCCATCCAGGTTGTAAGTCTTATGTGCCTAGGATGTCATGGAAAGACCTCTTAAGCAGCTTTCCGAGTATAGGGTTTGGTCAGCATCCTGAAGGGATCAGAGTAGAAGTGGAATAGTTCTGAGAAGGCTTGTGTCTGAGGTAGGGAAATATTCCTGGAACCTTGAAGTACCGGATGCTAATGACGCTTCCTCTGAAGGATGTGAAAGTAAGCCCTTGAGTTCCAGAATGATGGGATTTGGTGGATGCACACGTTCCTGTTTGCTTAATCTGCGGTTTCCTTAGTTTTGTAGATTTGATTGTGTCCCTTTGTCATGAAAACAGACCTCCTCATATTCGTTGTTTTAGTCTGTGGTGTCTTCACCTCTGAGGCTGGACGTCTTGTTTAATTAAGGGTTAAGGTCAAGTAGTGTTTATCCAGGCTAAGGGTAGGTATGTTAAATTAATGAATACTGCAAGGGGTGAGTCAGTGAGCATTGTGGGAAGACTTACTAACATCCTGAATGGTTCTTGACCCTCAGAGTCTGGAGCCTCTCATGAACTATCACTGCTGTGCTGGTCCACCCTCCTGTCTATGGAGACTAGCGTGAGCCATAGCGGTGGTCCTTGGTAGTGGCAGTGCGGGCCAAGCCAGGAAATGTGTTCATTCCATAGAGGAGGTGGAGGATGGAGAGTTATAACGACAGATAGACAGATGGACAGGTAAAAAACTCTAGCACATCTTCCCCCTCCTCCACGCACCTATGTTGTATTGTTAATTATTTTATGTTAATCAAGGCCCCTGAGAAACTTAGTATAAACATACTGCTATTGTTGCTATATTTCTCAAATGCTTTATGTCTTAAAATACATGTTTTGAAGTCAGGAGGAAAAACATTTATTTAATTGACGGTGTTGACTTACAAAATGCCATCATATTTTCATTCCCACTTGTATATGGAGCTCTTGTGCCCAAAGAGAATGTCGTGTGTCTTCGAGTTGAGTTCAGGGTTGGTGAGGGACACTCAAGCTGGATAAACGCTGCCTGCTCGTTTGCCCATTTGGAGGGGGGGAAGTTAAGAGAGCAGAGCGGTTCAGAAGTCATTACATGTATCTCTGGAATTCCTGCTAGCCACTGAGTTTTCTCTTGCCATTAATGTAGTTATGCCCACCTTTTTTTTTTTTTTTTAAGAGAGTCAGTTTAAAATCATTTTTGGGAAAAGAAAAAAGGTAACACATACTTGTTATGTGTGTTTGTGTTTTATTTTTAATTTTTTTTTTTTTTTAACTTAAACAGACATCTATTTTCTCACAATTCTGGAGGCTTTCAGTCTGAGATGAAGGTATCAGCAGGGTTTGTTCTTCTGAGGCCTGTCTCCTTAGCTTGCAGGTGGCTATCTTCTCCAGTGTCTTCATATGGTCTCCTCTTTGTATTTATCTATGTCCTAATCTCCTCTTTTTTCACATTTTTTTATTGTAAAAACATAACATAAATTTGCCCTCTTAACACTTTTTAGATATACATTATGGTATTGTTAACTATATGCATATTTTTATATAACAGATCTCTAAACTTCTTCGTCTTGCATGACTGAAACTCTATAGCCATTCATTTCCCCCTGACTCCCCAGCCTCTCGCAACCATCATTCTACTTTCTGTTTCTTAGAGTTTGATTACTTCACATACCTCATATAAGTGGAGTCCTGCACAGTCCTTCTGTGACAGGCTTATTTCACTCAGCACAACATCCTCAAGGTTCATCCGTGTGGTAACATACAGCAAGATTTCCTTCTTTTTTAAGCTGAGTAATATTCCATTGTGTGTATATATGTTGTCTTTATCCATTCATCCATCAATGGACATTTAGGTTGTTTCCACACCTTGGCTATTATGAATAGTGCTGCAATGAACATGGATATACAGATATCTCTTTGAGATCTTGTTTTTAATTCTTTTAGATACATACCCAGAAGTAGGAGTGCTGTATCATATGGTAGTTTTTTGAGGAACTTCCATACTGTTCTCCATAGTGGCTGCACCATTTTACAGTCCTACCAACAGTGTACAGGGAAGGATTCCCTTTTCCCACATCCTTGCCAATGCTTGTTATTTTCTGTTTGATAATGGCCATCCTCACAGATGTGAGGTTAATATCTCACTGTGGTTTTGATTTATATTTCCCTGACTATTAGTGATGTTGAGCACCTTTTCCTATGCTACTTGGATGTTTGTATTATCTTCTTTGGAGAAATGTCTGTTGCAGTTCTGTTTTTCAGTCAGGTTATTTGTTTTTTTATTACTGAGTTGTGGCTTAATTTCTTATAAGGACACCAGTCGTGTTGGATTAAGGCCCACCCTAACCACCTCATTTTAACTTAATTGCCTCTTTAAATTCCCTGTCTCCAAACACAGTCACATTCTGAGGTGTTGGAAGTTGGTGCTTCAACATAAGAATTTGGGGGGCTGGGGGAGACAATTCAGCTCATAACAGAGGCATTCCCGTATCAGCTATTGAGTGAATAAATTTTTTTATCCTAACTATACATATGTATAAAGGTATTATAGATAATGAATGTAAATTATCTGTTAGTTATCTGTTAGAGTGCCAGGCAAATGGATGTTCTGTGTGTGTTTTAAGAAATAACATTTTACAGATGTTCCCTTCCCAGGCTTCTCGCTTCACCCCCAGAGGATGAATTCTCCATTATTTGACATATATCCATCTCTTGCTTTTATACTTTCGTTATATATATATATATCTACAAAAAATTATTTTGTATGGTTTTCAAATTTTACATAAATAGTATGCTGTGCTTAATATTCTGCAGCTTGTTTTCTTCACTCAAAATTTTGTTTTTGCCATCTCTCCATTTTGGGGCCTAGAGTTAAAACGGTAACCCATCCTGTGCCTGTGCCAAACTGTATATATTTTCAAGCTGATGGAAGACGTTTACGGTTGTTTCCACAATGCCACAGTGAACATCCTTGAACTCGTTCCATTGTGCGCATGTGCAGGGATTTCTCTAGGGTGGAATTGCTGGGTGTGTTTCAGCTTTACTAGTGTATGAGTTTCCTGTGTTCCTATATTCACCAGTACTTGCTATTACACGTTACAGTTTTACCAGTATTGTACCATTTTACTGGTGAGTTCTGTTTTGTTTTAGAAATTTGAATTGGTAAGCTGGGCTGGTTGGAATGGTGGGAATTCTGTGCTTCCTTTGAAGTGATTTGTGGACTGATAACTTTCAGACCGCATCTCCTTGTTGCTTTTCTGAGAAGAAAAAGAGAATCAAGAAAGTGATAATGCCGAGGTAGCATAGGGCACAGAGCACTGGATTTTTGAATCAGGAACTCTGACTTCAACTCCTGGGTCTGTAGCATAAAATGAGTTTAATAATATCTGTCCTGGGCTTCCCTGGTGGCGCAGTGGTTGAGAGTCCGCCTGCCGAGGCAGGGGACACGGGTTCATGCCCCGGTCTGGGAAGATCCCACGTGCCGCGGAGCGGCTGGGCCTGTGAGCCACGGCCGCTGCGCCTGCGCGTCTGGAGCCTGTGCTCCGCAACGGGAGAGGCCACAGCAGTGACAGGCCCGCGTACCGCAAAAAAAAAAAAAAAAAAAGTATCCTACTTGATTCACACACGAGAGTGTTGTCACATTCAGTGAGAGATTATTTGTGAAAGCAGTTCTGCAAACTGTAAAGCAGTAGCTAAAGCACTGAAAGAAGTAAAATAGTTTTGTTTCCTATACTTATAAAGATTATTGTTGGCTCCCTGCTTTAGGTGAGTGAATTGGAAGGGATTAATTTTCACGCAGGTATTATGAACATTCATTCCCCTTTAAGGAGAGAAATGGCCGGGGGGTGGTGCATGGTGGGTGTGTATGAGTTAGCGGAGTCCTGTAAAATCAATCCATGGCCACTCGAGGGAGATGGTTTCAAGCTAGAAGCTTATCCAGAGGTTGGTTTACTCTTTGCATTGCCTTTCTGCAACCAGTGAGCTGGAGAAGGATGGCCACACCGCTCTCAACACTCATTCTGTTAGCCGCTTGGAGAAGATTAAACAGTACCAGGCTGGTCAGACTGTGACTTGCTTCTTGAAGAAGGTGAGTAGTGCACGCCCTGCAATGCGATGCTGTCCCTCTTACAGAAGAAAACGGGGAGAAACTGACAATGACCATTTGCACTAGACTTTGCTTCTGTGTTTGCTGCCATGCTGGTTTGTAGAAGACAAAGGCCTTTGTAGAAGGCCTCTGCTCCTAGAAAACTTCTGGTCTAATCAAGGAGCTAAATTTATGGCTTACAAAACAGCTAGCAAGCAACCCACAGTTCTACATATTTATAGATTAATTGTACAAAGTGGAAAGAAAAATATATCATAGAGCAAGATTTTAAATCCAGTTCTTTATTTTATTTTAAATAATGTAAAATTCAAATTTCAGTGTCCACAAATAAAGTTTTATCAGAAGACACACACACAAATATTTTAAATAAAAATAAAAATGTTTTATTTAAAATAAAATAAAATGTTGGATTTTAGATTCTTGCCTTTTATAAAGTTCGGGAACAGTGCAAAACAGTATATAATTGGGTGCCAGGTTATGTGTTCTAACCCCAAGAGGAACAGGAGTTGAGTAAAGGGAAGGGATCAGTGAGAACTATACCAGTTGGAATACATCAGAGAGAAGGTTGGTCTGGGCTTGACCCTGAGGGATAATTCCTCTTCATTGCTGCCAGATTCTTCCTCCATGAGCATGTATCTGAGTATGTCTGTGGTGCTTGATCCTTTTAGTTACCTATTGTCTGTAGACATTCATAAACCCAAGATGCCTTAGAGTGGTGTTTAAGCTCTTCATAATCAGACTTTATGAATCTGGTATACCAGTCATGCTGAAAACCTCCTCTATTTTTTTCCCTTCTTGTCTTTATTTCTACACTGGGAGTACTGTCTATTCTTATTGCCTACAACCCTTCAAGGTGCAGCACAGATAACCCTCCCTTCTTACTAGTTCTCCTACAAGGTCCCGTAACATACTGTGCTCTTACTTGTTGCTTGCTCCTGCATACTCATTTGACTTACTCTTTGCAGACTGTAATCTCTTTGAAGGCAGGGCCTGGCTTTTACTTATCAGTCTCATGCCGTATACATAGTGGCTGCTTGATAAATGTTTTGTTGAGTTGACCTGAAAATTGGGGTGTGTATTTAGGGCAGAGCACTGTGTCAATAGCAAAATCTAAATTGATTTAGAAATAAGATGTTAGTCCCTGAGGATGGTTAACGTTCACTGGGCACAGCTGAGTTTGGGGGAGGTGACAGAGGTCAGTGGGATTGGTCCTACTGCTTGAGGATATCTCTGAGGCCTTTTTTGCCTCCTAATCAGCTGAGGCACCAGGAGAGATGCATGTTCTGCTGGGCTGGCAAAGGCTCTGAGCTAGACTCTGAGTGAAGCCTGCGAGAAGTGGAGGTTGGACAGGGGCATTGGGACATAGGGGTGCGTTCCTGTTCCTTGGGAAAATGTAGGCTTTGGGCTCTTTGAGCCCTGTGATTTTGGGAGAGTCTGTTTTGGTGAAGGGAAGAGAAGAGACGCTTGTATCTGCCCATTCCATTTCTCCTCCTGTTTTTTTTTTTTTCCCCAGTACAACGTGGTTAAGAAATGGCTTGAGGTGGACATCGCTCCAGACATCCGGGGGAGAATTCCCTTACTGCTCACTTCTCTTAGCTTCAAGGTCAGTGTGCCTGAGATCCCTGGAGAGGAAACCCCAGCTCCCTGAGTTCAACTTAGTGTCTGGTGTGTGCTCACAGTGGGTACAGGGAACTGTACTGTGGGAGATACTTACCGTGCAGACTTAAATGCTGTGGTTTTGGATAAATGACAGGCCTTTCCTCAAACATCAGAAGAATTTTCTTGCCCTTCCAGGTTCTGAAACATCCAGATAAGAAGTTCCGGATTGGCCAGGCCCTGAAGGCCACCGTGGTTGGCCCAGATTCCTCCAAGGCCTTCTTGTGTCTTTCACTCATAGGTGTGGTGATGAAATGGGACCTGGTCAGGGAAGGGAGGGGGTGGGAAGAGGTCGGGAAGAGGTCTTCAGTCATTGCCCAGGTTGAAGGATGCCGTGGGTTTCGGAGTCCTTAGAAAGCCTAGTGTGGTGGCTATGTCCTTGGAACAGTTTTTCTCTCGGGGCTTTGCTCTGTGGCCTGTGTCTGAGTCACCTTTACCTACACAGTTGTTTTTCCTTGGTCTCTCAGAAAGGCTTGTCCACCACATGGCCCTGGCATTCTTGACCACATGGCATGGTGATCTGAGTCTATACGATCATTCAGGTCCACTCAGCCTAGACAGCCCGAGTCCGGACGCCTCCACCTCCCCTGGACTCTGGTTGGCCAGTGTCTCGGCTTCTTTCTTGGCTCATTTCCTCTTCCCTGAATCTGGTTCATTCTCCTGCCAGGTCCTCACAAGCTCGAGAAAGGGGAAGTGGCCATGGGCCGCGTGGTGAAGGTGCTTCCCAAGGAGGGACTGACCGTCTCGTTCCCCTTCGGGAAGATCGGAAGAGTCAGTATATTTCACGTGAGTGACTCCTACTCAGAGACGCCCCTGGAAAACTTTACCCCACAGAAGATTGTCAGGTAGGCTGAGTTCTTTTCCTCTTTTCAGCTCTCTGTGGGATTGGTGGGGTTTTTTTGTTTTTGTTTTCCTTTTAATTATAGATGTGTGATTTTGTACCAGAAAAAAATAGTATATAAGATGGAAAATGAAAATTGCTGTTGCTCCTCTCTTTCTCCACCACTTTTTGCCATTAGATACTTTGAGCTCTATCTTTCAAGACTCTAACATATATAGGTATAATTTGCCCGTACGTAATAGTAGAATTTCATTTTATGTGCTATTCTGCAACTTGCTTTTTTCTCACGGCAGTTTAGCATACACTTTTTCTTTCCTGTGCTAATATATCGAAATCAGCCTTGTTCTTTTACCTTATTTTTAACATTTTTTTTTTAGTATTGCATGATGTGTTTTTTTAAAAATCACAGTTTATTTAAACAATTCTGTTGATGGACAATAATGTTGAAGTGGATATCTTTGCACATATGTTTGGATACTAGTGAAAGTATAACTGTGAAATAAATTCCTAGGAGTA
The DNA here is from genome assembly GCF_003676395.1 of Aethalodelphis obliquidens. Taxonomy (NCBI): domain Eukaryota; kingdom Metazoa; phylum Chordata; class Mammalia; order Artiodactyla; family Delphinidae; genus Aethalodelphis; species Aethalodelphis obliquidens. The sequence continues at coordinate 20,517,564 of NW_020837955.1, forward strand.
AAATTGATGGGTCAAACAATGTTATGCATTTTGCCAAAGTGTCTTCCAAAAGGACTTTGCTAATTTTTATCTCAATTAACAATAAATATGACTGTTCATTCCTCACACCCCTGTCAGCACTGGATATTCTTTTTTTTTTTTTTTTTGCGTTTTTTGCGGTACACGAGCCTCTCACTGTTGTGGCCTCTCCCGTTGCGGAGCACAGGCTCTGGAGGCGCAGGCCCAGCGGCCATGGCTCACGGGCCCAGCCGCTCCGCGGCATGTGGGATCTTCCCAGGCTGGGGCACGAACCCGTGTCCCCTGCATCGGCAGGCGGACTCTCAACCACTGCGCCACCAGGGAAGCCCGGATATTCTTAATTTTTAATCTTTGCCATTGAATAGGCTGAAATTGGTCTCGCATTTTAATTTGAATTTCTCTTACTGGTCATTTTTCATGTTTATAGGCTGTTTACATTTGTTCTGTGCTTTGCTTGGCCAAGTTGCTTCCTCATTTTACTATTGAACCATTCATCTTTTTAATTAAAGCAAAATTGATCTGTGTGTGTTCTCTGCAAGAGGACAGCAGTGACCTTTCGCAGTTGGGGGGTGCTTTATGAAGTATTTTGGGTGCACAGAAATGAACCTACCTCAGAGTTTTAAAACCATTTTATAGCCTGAATAAACTAGCATGGAGAGGCATATTTCAGCCTTGTACAATACAGACTTGTCTGACAACCACAGTTATCCAACAGTGGAGCAGACACCTTCAGGAGGCAGAGACTGGAAAGTAGTAATTGTCCTCCCATCTCGAGTGTCCCAGGCACCAGCACCTGCGTAAATTCTCAACCACTTGTCAGGGCTAAAGAGCACAAAATGCCCAGGGCCTAGGAGGAGAAAAAGAATGAGTCAGAGGGAAGCCCAAGATCATCTCTGCTTCGCTTATTTAGGCTTACAAAATACAGGTGTGATTTTTTTTTTTTAGCAAAATATTTTTAAAAAATAACATTATTGGGCTTCCCTGGTGGTGCAGTGGTTGAGAATCTGCCTGCTAATGCAGGGGACACGGGTTCGAGCCCTGGTCTGGGAGGATCCCACATGCCGCGGAGCAGCTAGGCCCGTGAGCCACAACTACTGAGTCTGCGGGTCTGGAGCCTGTGCTCCGCAACAAGAGAGGCCGCGATAGTGAGAGGCTGCACACTGCCATGAAGAGTGGCCCCCGCTTGCCACAACTAGAGAAAGCCCTCGCACAGAAACAAAGGCCCACACAGCATAAATAAATAAATTAATTAATAAACTCGTACCGCCAACATCTTAAAAAATAAATAAATAAATAACATTATTGTAGTTAAATGTATGAGTAGCATTCAGTTGTAATTCCTTCGTCTATCAATGTGAATAATAGGTTAAATGCCTAAAGACAGATGATCCCTTCAGGTCCTTTCCTGCTTTAAGGGCTGTGATTCCCTGGTAGAAAAGGCACTCACCTGTCATGGGAGAATTTGGACTACATTGTTGCTGAGATCCTTTCTACTGATAAGATTCTCTACCTTGCGTGGTGGTATAAATGACACCACCATTGCATGGTGGGTTTGGAAGCCCCCCGGAAGAGTAAACCCTGTTTCCCTCCCAGAAGCCTCCCCTGCTCAGGCCTCCCTCATGGGCTCCTCTGACCCACTGCTCTGAGTCGGCAGTGGCACCAGGCCGTCCCCCTGTCATGGTTTCCTGTGCCAAGTCTTTCTCTCCACGAGACCGGATCCTCCCAGCCCCCGATGCAGGGCTGGTCTCACCTCCTAAGTACTCACCGCGTGGCTCTGTGCGCCTTCCATAGGGCTTGCATGTATCCTCTTGTTTCCTCCTCCCAGCACCGTTCTTGGGTGAGGAGAGAAAGTAGCGGTATTTTTACTTGACGAACTAGTAAACTGAGGCCTGGAGAGGGGACTTGTCCCGAGTCCCTCAGCAGGTTGTGAGCAGTATGAACAGAGCCGTTGCTCTCGCCTGTTGCTCAGCCTTGTGGAGAGGAAGCCGAGGCCCTCTCCAGTCTCCTGAGGTGCTGGCTGGCGCCAGCGTTTCCTTCTCTTTTGCTCTCACTCCAGGTGTTATGTGCTGTCCGCTACAGGCCCTGTATTGACTTTGTCACTGCGATCGTCCAGGTGAGTGTCTGTGTTGTTGGGGGAAGAATTGGGGGAGAACTCCCCCCCAGCCCCAGAGGACTGAGGAGAGGCTGTGTGGATCTGACACAGAGCTTTGGGCCTCCCAGCTTGCTTCCCTGCTCACCCCCTTTATGCCCGGCCCCGTTTTTTATCCAGAAAAGCTGAGGACATTCAGTTGTAGAAGAACCTGTCTGCTCAGGCTGTTGTTTCCCAAAGAAAGGTTCAAACATCCATAGTAGTGTTCAGAGTTGCCAGATGGCGGTCCTAGTGAGGGGAGGTGATGGAGCCCCCAGGGCTCCATAGTAGGGACAAGTGTGCCGTGAAGTGGATTGGCCTGAAGTCATGGTTCGAAATGAATGTATGAGGTTTAACCTCCCTCTGGCTTGCTCAGCCTCTCCCTGTTACTATTAAAGCCGTCCCCAGCTGACAGGAGTTCAGGAGAGGGTAGGGCTGGGCTCTGATGGTGATATCCTACTGACAGGTCCAGAGTCGTGTTCTTACAAAGTGTGATTATCACAGGAGATTTGGGGGTGAGGGTCGGGAAATGGGGTCAGAGGTGCATGTGTAGTAAGCCTTTCATTCCTTTAGGACGAACCCGGAGACGAAAAGCAAAATAACAGATCCTGAGATTAACTCCATCCAGGATATTGAGGAAGGGCAGCTCCTGAGGGGCTACGTGAAGTCCGTCCAGCCGTCCGGTGTGCTCTTAGGGTGAGTGAGGCGGAGCCCGGGGACGTGGACCAGCCCCGAGGGTTCTCCCGGGGCCTGTCTTGATTGGCCCGCTGCTGCCCTCGGTCACCATCTCTGGAGGGATCATGAAGGAAGGAGAGTCTGTGTTCCCACCAGTGTTTTAAACTCCAAGTCTTTTTATACTTTCAAAAAAGTTTTGAATTCCTCTTGTTTGGTGTTTTTGACAAAGACTATGGCATATCCATGGTCATGATTTGTAAATGTTCCGTGAACCCCCAGATGTTACAGCCTTCCCTGCTGTAATTCTGTTTCCTCATTTTCTTCTGGTCTTTCTAGCAGCTTGTGAGTGCATTGTGATGCTCTGATATGGGTAAAGAGTATCTTTCAATTATGTCTTCATTACGCTTGATGATTTTTCCAGTTTACAAAGCCCTCTTTATTTTGTTGAGTGCCAGGAACCTTATGTCTGTCCTAAATCCTCATCACAACTTGAGTCTCTGGGAGAGAGGAGGCATTAGGCTTGGCTGGGGACTCTGTTGCTGTGTTTCTGACCACAGGACCCTTGTCTCTCTCTCCTGTCAGCCTTGGCCCCTCAGTTACAGGTTTGGCCCAATACCCACATGTCTCCCAGTACAGCCTGTCCAAGGATGCCCCTTATGACAGGTATCTCCCCGAAGGCAAGCTGCTCACAGCCAAGGTCCTAAGGTAGGTGTTCTTCTCTCTTTCTCACCTCTTTCTCTGGGAACGCTGGGTGGAGATGGAGAGGTGAACTGTAAACATAATGGCTTAGGCAGTGCTAAGTAACGATGAATGAGCTCCCTTTGTGTGGAGCCTTCTACCTCAGCTCCTAAAGGCAATTGTGGAGACTTTCCTCTGCACAGGCACCCGTCTTTGGGGATGGAGGAAGGGATAACACAGCTGCCCTCTGTATTTTTCTACCAAGCAATTGTGCAAATCATTCCTGAGATTACTGCACAGATTCCAAGGCAGGTGGGGGCAGGCCCAGAAACGGTGGGCTCCTCGCTATGACCATTGTGCTCCTTATGCTGTCCCCATGGTCCGCTCGTCTGGTCTCCCTGTCATAGCCTGAACCGCCGGGAGAACCTGGTAGAGCTGTCAATCCCCGCCGACGACACTGGAAAGCCAGACGTGTTTTCTGCCTCCCTGGGACTGCCACTTCCGAAGCAAGAGGGGAGGGAAACAGAGGCAGAGGAGAGAGACCACAAAGGAGAAGAAGAGAAGGAGGAGAGGAAGAATCAGAAACAGAAAGAGAAGAGGATTGGGAAGGGTCAGGAGGGGGCACAGCTGCCCAGCAAGGAGAAGAAGGAGCCCCGGAAGCCCCGGGCGAAGAAGCTGGGCAAGCGGCCGCGCCCGGAGTCTGGCAGTGAGCAGGTAGGGCCCTCGGGGAGGATGGCCTCCTTCACAGGAAAAGGAGAGCCTTCCAGAATCCGCCCGGCAGCCGCTTTGCCTCAGCCTCACGGACAGAGAGAGGCTGAGTTTGGCTGGGGAGAGGGTACCGCCCGGGGCCGCAGAGGGCGCTCAGGGCGAGAAGAAGCCAGGCTCAGCGTCGTCCCCGCCTGTCATGGCAGGAAAGCGGGAACAAGAGGCAGAGGAGAACTGCCCCGTCCGAGGAGGACGACAGCGGTGTGGAAGTGTACTACCGGGAGGGAGAAGAGGAGGTGGAGGAGACGGGTGTGCGGCCCCAGGTGAGTGGCGCTGGATGTGGGGGAAGGGCCGCCCCAGGAGGGAGTCCCTGCTCCCCTGCCTGAGGGCTGGGCCGTCCTCAGCACCACCCTTCTGTCTTCATTTTCTGTAAAATGGGAGGAGGTGGGGCCGCCTGGTTTCCTCAGCTGGTCATCAGCTCCTGAGAACAGGGCTGCTGCTTCACCTGCGGAGTGGGCTGTGAAAGTCCATTCTAGTCGATGTTTATTAGCTGGAGTGAAATTGAATTGGGGGGGGTGGGGGGACGGGCAAAGGAAAGGAGGCTTGTCCGTCTGAGCCTGTGTCCTGCTCTGAGAAATGAGGACAGCGCTACTGGGACTGAGGGCAGGTGTGGAAGGGCTTCCCAGACTTCAGGTGTCGCATCCCTGCCACCCTCGGAACATGTCCTGCCTCTGTCCCAGCTCTGCTGCTGTTGTATGCCTGCACGTTTATATGTGTTTGCCTACATAGCTTTTTAAAAATATTACTTAAATCTACTTATTTACAAAGGAAGCTTTCATGTCACTCCTAAAAGTGTCCCCAGTGCACCGGGGCCTAGCCTGGCGGTGGGAGGAGAGAAAAGGTCTCTGGGCACCGTGGGAGTCCCTGCTCCTCCGGGTGGAAAGGGGCTGCAGAACAGGGGCAGCCTGGGCTCAGTGCTTTTTTCACATGCGCCTGTGATCCTCCAGGAGAAGCAGACCAGGCCGGCAGAAGCACCCCGGCTGCAGCTGTCTTCCGGCTTCGCTTGGGATGTGGAGCTGGACAGTCTGACCCCGGCCTTGCCACCTCGCGAAGAGAGCTCTGACAGCGAGGAGGACGAGAAGCCAGAGCAGGCCACGGTGCTGTATTTTCCAGGGCTTCGTCCTTTCTGCAGGGACCCTTGGCACCCATCTTCCGTGCTCTGTCCTACCCTGGGTGTCTCTTCCGAGGGGTGGGGCCGTCTCAGGCTGGGAGTATTTGCGGAGCTCGGGGGCTGCCCTGCCAGCTCCTGACTTCCACCACAGACTTCCCCGGGGCTGAGGAGCAGATTGCTCACTTGGTGTTCTGCCTTCCACAGCAGAAGAAGAAAAGCAGGAAGGAAAGGGAGCTGGAGAAGCAGAAGGCAGAGAAAGAGCTGTCCCGCATCGAGGAGGCGCTGATGGACCCCCGGCGGCAGCCGGAGTCGGCAGATGACTTCGACCGGCTCGTGCTGAGCTCCCCCAGCAGCTCCATCCTGTGGCTGCAGTACATGGCCTTCCACCTGCAGGCCACGGAGATCGAGAAGGCCCGGGCCGTGGCCGAGAGGGCGCTCAAGACCATCTCCTTCAGGTCTCGGCTGTGCCCTCCTGCCTTGGGGCCCTGTCTTTCTCCAGGGGGCGCTGCGTCTCCTCGGCAGGCTGGCGGCAGTTTGGGTGGCTGCCACCGGGCGCCTGTGGGTTCACGGGCTTTCTCTCAGAGATGTGCCATCTGTGAAATAGATCTGCTCATTTATATATTATAGTCCTCTTCACCGAGATAGCTAAGGGTAACATTTACACGAGGCATGGGCCCTCAGTTAGGTGCCCCACTCGGAGCAGAAGTACAAGAGGGAAAACACTCTCCACATACCTGGGCGAAAACGATGTCGGGGACCATGTTCCAGGCAGAGGGTAGAGCGGGTTTCCCAAAGGCTGGTGAAGAGGGATGGCGCTCCTTTGCATCATTCTCTTAGTTTGGGGGGAGATTCAGACCACAGATGCCTTCCAGTCCAGACCTCAGGCCGGTTTGAGATTTGGTAGGTTTCCTTCCCAGGAGTGGAGGCAGAAACCAGGGGAGCCCCAGACCCCACAGCCATGGGGTCGGAGTTCCTGCTTCTGTGTGAGCTGCAGTGGGGACAGGGCCTCTCGGGGCCTGCACTTGGGGGTGGGAACTGAGGACGTGGGTGGAGCCTGGGGAGGAGGATGTAGTTCCGGTCCCCCGATGGCAGTGGGGGGCTCATTTGGCCAAGATGATGGAGCTCACGTGCTGACTGCTTTCCCTCCAGAGAGGAGCAGGAGAAGCTGAACGTGTGGGTGGCCCTGCTGAACCTAGAAAACATGTACGGCTCCCAGGGGTCACTGACCAAGGTCTTCGAGCGGGCCGTGCAGTACAACGAGCCTCTCAAGGTCTTTCTCCATCTGGCTGACATCTACACTAAGTCAGAGAAATTCCAGGTAGGAGTCTGGGCCAGGTGGCCGGCTGCCAGGGGGACCTCAGCCACTTAGAAACGAGCTCCTGGGAGTCCCAGAGGCAGCAGGGAAGTCTCGGGGGAGAACAGCCGCATCTGGACCCAGTCCTGCCCCAGGCTTGCTCACCTTCCAGGTGGGAGAAGTCGTTTCCCCCGCCTCCGCTTTGGGAATGTGGGGCCGGCATGAGGGAAGGGAAGGGACAGCAGACCCCGGGGTCTATCCCTTGGGATGCCGACGGGTGTCACCGACAGGAGGCGACATACCCCAGTAGCCCTTTTTCATCTCTCCTCCTCCCCCTCCTCATGCTCACGTTCTCTCTTCTAGTCTTAGGACCTCCTCACGGCACAGGCTTAGGAGGGAGACTCTCCATCATGCGCTCTCCTCATCCTGTGCGCCTGCCCTTTCCCCCCGCGTACCTGACATTGGGCCTGGATACTGATGGAGTCTGAGCCCAGGTCTAGCTTCCCAGAAGTGTAGGTGCCTGTCTCTGCCGTTGCCCCCTCTGTCTTAATCACTCTCCTCAGCTTATGTCGTCTTTCCCACAGGAAGCTGGTGAACTTTACAACCGGATGCTGAAACGTTTCAGGCAGGAGAAAGCTGTCTGGATCAAATACGGCGCCTTTCTTCTGCGGAGGGGCCAGGCTGGGGCCAGTCACCGCGTGATGCAGCGAGCCCTCGAGTGCCTGCCTAAGAAAGAGCGTGAGTGCTTGTTCCCACCCACGGGCCCAGTTCCAGGGTGCAGCAGGCTGTCTCCCATCTGGGCAGAGGGCCGGGGGTCTCCTCATCCGAGGGCTGGTGTTAGGACAGCCTTGTGGAGCGTACGTGGCTCTCTCTCTCTTGATCGTATGCTCATGAACATAGCTCGTGTTGCATTTTAAATTCTAAACTCCGAAGACAGAGGAACAGAAAGGAATTAGCACTAATTCTTTTCCTCTGCCTGCCCCACGGCCTACCTCTCATCCCCCGATTCCCCCTTCTCAGTCCGGAGAGTAGGATGTCTGCTGTTGGGAGTCATAGATCAGTGCCCATCTGTGTATTCGGCCCTAAACCCGCCCCACTGTCCCTCTTGTCGTCACCTAGGTCTTAGGACCCAAGAGCAGGGAATCAGGCATCAGACTCTGTCCCTGTAGGGTAGTGTGTTTTGATGAGGGCATCTGTCTGCTTTCTATGTCTGAGTTGTCCTCTCCCTGCAGACGTGGATGTGATTGCCAAGTTTGCGCAGCTTGAGTTCCAGCTGGGGGATGCGGAGCGCGCCAAAGCCATTTTCGAGAACACGCTGAGCACCTACCCAAAGCGCACGGATGTCTGGTCGGTCTACATCGACATGCTCATCAAGCGTGGCAGCCAGAAGGAAGTCCGGTGAGAGGGGAGGACAGGCTGAGGCCTAATTGCCTGCTGGGGGGTTGGGAACGTTGGCCACTTGGAGGCGTTTTAGCCCCCCAGCAGCTCCCGGAACCCCAGTTCTCTTACTCTGTCTGGAAAAACGGCTTTGACGTGACACGTCCTATGACATTCACGTTTCCAGTTTCTTTTCTGCCTCAGCGGCTAGCCTCTGGTCTGGCTGGAACCTTGGGTGGGAGGTAGGCTAGCCCCAGGCCTGGGAATCAGGAGACTTGGGTTTTCCTCATAATTAATGCTGAGCCTGGCTCTCGTGGTAGAGAGTGTTCACAGGCATGATCTCACTGATAACCGCCAGCATCCCCCCAAGGCAGGGAGGATTAGAGACCGGTGGTGGACTTCAGTCCAGAAAGAACTGATGCCTCACCCAAGCCCATCAGTGAGTTTTAAGCAGAGCTTTCCTCACAGAGCCACACCTCATTGCCTGTCCCCATCCCATTAGCTTTGTCCAGATTCACTGTGTGACTTCAGACCAGTAAGTCCTTTAACATCTCTGTTCCTCTGGAAAATGAGGGTGGTGTTCTCCCTCTCCACAGACGTGATGGGAGTTTATAAAGGGAATAAAAATAAAGGTAGAAGTGGTAGTGCTGGATAACAGAGGGCCTGGCTCCAGAGCCGTAGAGCAAGTGGGTGAAGGCTAGCTAGGAATCGTGTGGCCGGGGACCAAGAGGCAGACACTGGCTGCTCTCCCTCCCAGGGACATCTTTGAGCGTGTCATTCACCTGAGCCTGGCCCCCAAGCGAATGAAGTTCTTCTTCAAGCGCTACCTGGACTACGAGAAGCAACACGGCACCGAGAAGGACGTGCAGGCGGTAAAGGCGAAGGCCCTGGAATACGTGGAGGCTAAGAGCTCCATGTGGGAGGACTAGTGGCCAGCTGGCTCCGAGGGCACTGGTGGCAGTGGGCCAGCCGGGCCGACCCTCAGGCGCCTGGGCAGTTGAGAAACTGTGTTGCCTGAGGACTCTGTTTAAGTGTTGCTTTTTCTGCAGCATCCCTGGGGTAATCCTGTCAAGATAAAGAAGGATTTAAGATTTCTCATAATTCCTTTTTGCTTGTTTTAGGAACCAATTTATTTCATCTTTTTCCTTTTCTGGGGCTGCTCAGTGGTGGCAGGCGGTAGGCTCCTGGGCTTCCAGAAAAGCTGAGTCTCTCCTTCATGGGAGGTCCCCGGGGAGCAGGAATGGAGGGCCGACCCCCAGGGACGCTGTGGTCAGGATCCCACTTTGGCCCTGGCCAGGCTCTTGGTCCGGCTACTAGGGGTCAGCAGGGTCTGGGAAGCGCGTTGCTCTCCTAGATCGCAGAGCCTCTGGGCATTCCCTCAGCCTCAGCTCAGCTAGTGCCTCGTGCCCCTTTGTGGAGGCTGTGAGGCTGGGACGTAGATACACATGCTGTGTGGCTTTGGGAGAGCTGCACAGTTTCTCTGGCTCCCTGTAGCTCCCCTGAAGAGAGCTTGCTGGGCAGAGGGCCTTGACTGACTTGCTGGTCCTTGAGTCCTGAGGGAGAAGGGGACATGACGGGCCCGCTATACCCCCACCTCCCTGTAAAGTTCCCAGAAAGACTGTCTCTCCTTCTGCTTGATAAGTAATAATCCTGTATGTTCTAGAGTTCCTCGAGGCCAAAACACACCCAGCTAGTTGTTGAAGCCAGTTCATTTTTGGCTTGGTCTTAAGGGAATTAAAGTTTTCTTGGGCAGAGCTTTAAATGTCCTAAGAGCTGGAGAGCTTTTCCATGGGAAGTGACTGAGTCATATGCCAAAAAGCAGGACAGGGACAAGGGAGAGAGCATCAGAGATTTTAGAGGTGGTGGAGGGGCTCAGGCAGGGGCATGGGAGGGAGGCAGAGCAGGGCTTGGCCTTGTTCTTGGTCACTAGCTCTAGGTTACGAGAGCTAGGCTGCCCTACTGAGTGCAAGGGCAGGATCTGCTGACTCGTGAAATTTTAGCCGAGCTTCCCTCTGAGAAGGGCCGGGTTCCATCTGTTTCCCAGATCAAATCAGAAAACGGAACCCAGTTAAGACGTCGTCAATCCCAGGGCCTTCCTGCGTGTGGGAACACCTGGCTCTCCCTGTGCCCCAGCCTTCCCTTCCAACCATTTCAGTCTTGCCCAGGGTCTCTGTCCTCTTCCCTCCCCAGGAATGGGATTTGGGCCTGTCCCCGTGACCTCCAGCCTGCTGTGGCATGGCCCATCCAATCGTGCAGACACCAAGCTAGTCCTTTATACTAAGAAAAACTTTATATCAAAAATTTATAGAAAATAAAGCCAGAGGCGTACATTGGGGGCTGCTTCCCAGGTGAGCAGCACCGGGCCAGGTGTCCATATACAGTTACACACAGTGTTCCGCACGAGGAGCCTGCTGGTGAGTTTCATTGTCACCTGGCTCTGCTGTCCAGGGCTTCACAGACCGGTGGGACTGGGTCCTACCACTCAAAGGTCATCCACATCGTAGTTAATTAAGGACCAGTTCTGGGAAAGGGTCTTTTCTCCAAAGCTGTTGACCACGTGGCTGGTGGCAACAGGAGAAGGAATTTCTTCAGGTCTGAGAGCCTTCCTGCCGGAGCTGACCACGTTGTCTACTAGCTCTCACATCTGTTCCCCAGTTTTACTTTGTGTTACTTTTTCCTGGCCTGTTTCCCCCAAAAGCTATGGTTAAAAAAAAAAAAAAAAAATCCCCTCTGGGGAATTCCCTAGCAATCAATCAGGTAGTTGGGACTCCACGCTTTCACTGCCGAGGGTGCAGGTTCAGTCCCTGGTTGGGGAACTAAGATCCCACAAGTGCCCCACCGCCCCCCCCCCAAAAAAATTCCCCTCTGATGCTGATGTGAACAGGCCATGGGGTTCTGTTTGGGACCAAGTAGTGTCATTGGCAAAGAGTGTGGGAACAGGACCCTTAGGAGGCAAGCAGGACCATCTCTGTGTTGTCTTGGGCTGCGCCGTTGCCCACCAGACCCTGGGCCCACTTGTGCAGGCGGCTGTAGAGTGGAAGGCCCTGGTTCTCGCGGTACAGATAGACGCCGGTGATGGCGTTCCACTGTGGCCGTGGCTGTGTGCCTTCCACTGGGAACTTGGCAACCAGCTGCTCGTCATCCTCGTTGAGTGCCACGAAGCCGAAGAAGCGGCGCACGTTGTTGGCAGCCAGCACCCGCGAGTGCACCTCGGCCGTGCGCTGGAAGAGCTGGTCCTCGTTGGCCCGGTACTGCGCCCAGTAGGCCTCCTGGCGGTAGCTGAGCGGTGAGCAGTAGTGCTTGAGGCACTTGGTCAGGAACACCAGGATGGCCACCACACCGATGAGCAGCCACCCGAAGAGCTGGCCAGAGAAGGGGCGGGTTGAGGGCAGGCAAGGGGGAGCTGTCTGGACCGCCAGCGCCCCAGTAAGAAGTAGCGGGAGCTGGTCAGAGCGTGTGGGCTGGGCTGAACCTGACGTCACGACCCCCTGAGAGCTGGTTCTGTCACCTGCCTGGCCGCAGATTCTGCTCCTCTAAGGGCGGCAGGCCCTTCTGACTGTAATTCCTCCTCTTTGCCCTCACTCCCTTGAGCTCACACCGTCTCTGTACTTAGACTTAGCCTCCTGCAATTTCAGCTGCCATTCCTGCAGCCCCAAGGGCCTCCTCCGCATCATCTGAGCCCACCAAAATCCAGCTCAATCTACCAGGCTCAGCCCAGATACCACTTCCAGGAAGCCGTCAAAAATCCCTTCTGGGAGCAATTTTGCCTTCCCTGAGTCCTCATGGCCTGGTTCCTCCTATCATCATTCTCTGCCTTGTTTTGAAATTACCCATGTGCTTGTCTCGCTTGGCTGTGAGCCTGTTGAGGGCTAGGACAGTCAAGGTCGTCTTTGTTTCCCCATTTAAGCCTGTACAGAGAGCTGTGGGCATTTGAGCATCATCAAATACATTTTATTTCTCTCTGTCTACCACGTTCCATCTCCTTTGGTGCTGTCTCCAGCCCTGCTCCTACTTGTTTCTTCTGTACCCAAGAGGAGCCCTTTAGAAAATCTTTGCTCTTTCCTATCTCGCCCTCACGCCTTGCTTCTCTTAAGTGAATACTTCAGCTGTTTTTCTGCTTCTGCCCAGGTCTCTGCCCTTGCCCTCTCTCCCTGACCAACTCAGCTCCTTCAGAACTAAGCCAAGGCTGAGGCTAGGTTCAGGGCGGCAGCTGCTGCCTCCCGACTGGACACCCTTTCCTGTCTCAAGGGATTCGCCTCCTGTCAGCAATGCCTGAGGCCTGACTCAGTGCTGGACAGGGGCCTTTCCTGGGATAGGAACATGCTCATCCCTTGAGCCAGCCACACTCCACTATCAGCTCACGGTCGACAGCAAATATTTCATAAGATGGCAGGGGTTCGTGCTCAGTCTGGCTGGAGCAAAGGGCTTAATCTGTGACTGGGATCAAGGCTTGGTCTGAGCAAGAAGAACATTCCTTTAATGTTTAAAACTCTCTTATTGGGGATGGCATTCACCCTTGCCCCGCCAAGCGCTGACCCATAGTTACCCAACTCTGATGCCCAACGCTGATAATCTAGTGACTTCCTGGAGAGCTCAGCCCCTGAGGACTGACTCCAGCGTTAATACTGGGTCATCCCAGCACCTCCCCACCAGCCACCGCATAGGAGAGAAAGAAGAGGAGCTTCCCTTGGCACAGGCTCACCTGGGACTCGTACTTGAGCCTGCGGCTGACCTCCTCCTGGAAACCTGACAGGCGGGCAGGGCCCTCCCGACACGGGAACGTGGCCAGGATTTCTGTGGCCTGGGCCAGTGGGAAACTCTCTTCCCCAGCTGTGAGCGAAGAGGGGTCCACAAATTCGCTGAGAGCACAGACGTAGGCCTCACCGCGCAGCAGAGAGATGACAGACCAGGTGATGGGGGCCACGGCTGCGCGGCCCACAATGGAGCTTAGAAGGAGGAAGTTGGGGGCAGCCGAGCAGTTCTTGGTCCTCTGGTACTGGCACTCGGCAACCAGGTTCCAGGTATGGTTGTTGAGGATGACGCCAATGAGGAAGAGCACCAGGGCGGGCACACCGATGGCTGTCAGCCCGTACAGGTAGTTCCGGGCTGGTGAGCAAGGGCAGTGGAACGCCACCACACTGAACAGCTCCTGGCTGCCCACCGTGCCCAGTGCCACCAGCCCGTTGAAAATCATCACATCCTTGCTCTTGAAGAAGAGTGATAGGAAGCGGAAGTTCTCTGCGATCAGGGCTGCCATGGTGACGGGTCAGCTGGGGGACCGATGCCAAGGGTGGAGGCAGGAGGAGACTGGGACGGTGGCTCCTGGTGGGACTAGGAAAGCGCACAGGCTACAGGCCCCTGAAGGCAGGGCACAGTCTTGCCATTTGATCCCCTGCAGTGGCTGGCCTGGTGCTTCCTGTGGGACTGTAGATGACTGATCAGTATTTGCCTCTAAAAACAGGGACCGAGGGGATCTTGCATAGTCAGGCTGGGAAAGGAAGGAGACTCGGGGAGCCCCGGGGCCTGGGTGGAATGAGAATAGCCACTGTTCACTGAGCTCTTACTATGTCGGGCGCTTTACATCCCTCATTGCCCATCGTCAAGATCCTGCACTGAGCTCTGATATCCCAGTGCACGTACGGAAGGTGGAGGCTTCCTTGGGGTGAGTGCTTATCGGGCTCACATATGAATGGCAGAGCTGAGATTCAAGCTCAGCTCTATCTGCCTCAGACACTTAGGTTCTCGTCATCACCACAAGCTTCCTTTGATGTGGGGACTAGGACTGGCCCTGTGGCATTGGGGACTGTGGGCTGTTGACTGCCTTTCCCTTTGGGATTCCAGGTACTGCTAATGTGCTGGGGGGACCTAGGACTATTTGGAGGGTGTGTCCTCAAGGTGTCTAGCCCATGGGTATAAAAGCCAGAGTAGGTGTCCTGGTGGATAAGGGACTTGGACTTGCCCCTGTGATATGGGGGGGTGGGGGGTGGAGGAAGGGGCCTCCAGTCAGTGGTGAGCCTGGTGCAGCATCCCTGGAGTTCACAAGAACCTTCTCATTTTGGAGACCTCAGGCTTTGGACTGGTTTAGGAGATCCTGGCTCTCAACATACTTCATGACCTTTCTCTGGACCTCAGTGTCCTCATCTGTGAAAAGAGGGTAAGTCATTCTGGTCCTTGCTCTCCTCTCAGGAATGCTGGAGGAAAATGAAAGGGAATCAACAGTGCCTGATAGTCGCCCTGTATATGAAACCCTCCATCTCACCCTGTCCAGTCCTGAGGGTGCCTCCCAGAAGTGAGGCAGATGGGGGATGACTGTCCTTCTGGCAAAGATCAGGAGGCTAAGGCCTCAGGAGGATAAAGTGCACTGCTCAAAGCTATTCAAGTATGGAGGTGCCTGGGCAGGACTTCTGAGCATGACCTAAGGAGGCCTGGGAAGTGGACGAGGGTGAGTCAAGCTAAGGGAGCCCTCTACTTTCCTGGTTTCCTACTGACACTGCTCTGTGCCCATCTGCAAGAGCCTTGGCAGACCTCCCCTTCCCCACCCGTTACCCTTTCCTTATCCGGCAGCTCTGTTCCACCGAGGTCCCTAGGCCTGGGGACCGCCCAGCCGGCCAGCAACAGGAAGCCTTGATGAAGGCTAAGGCTTGGCCATACCCACCACCCTCTCTCTCTGGCCAGCAGATGCACTGGCAGCCTGCCAGGAAGTGGCCATGGCCTCGGGCTCCCGCCGTGTTCTGCCCCAACTCCCTTCCCAGGCTCCACCCACACAGGCCAGCCGGGGTGTGGCCCATGTTCTTCTCTCCATCCGGGGAGTGAAAAACAAAAGTCCTCAGGCCAGAGGCAGCTGGGGAGTGGAGGGACGGAGTAAACGAAGGTGGGGAGACCTGCCCATATTTCCTTCTATGCCTCCTCTCTAGACCACCACCCCTCCTAATCACTGCCAAGGCGGCCAGATGGGCTGGTACAGAGCTGGGTGGCCACTGAGGAGGCCAGATGGGCTGGTTTCCAGGAGAAGGAGGAGACCTGACTTCCCTAACTCACTGCCTGGGGGCCCAGGGGCTCCAGCCTAACTCCTTGGGAAAGAGAGTTTGTGATATTGCTGGGGATGAACGGGTTAAAGGCAGCCCCGTCTCCCTCTTTCTTCTCCCCTCTTGGCTTCAGGGCTCCTAATATGCTCCCCTGGGTTCAGAAACCACCCAAAGTGGGGTACAAGATGCCTGAACACTGGTGGGTGGTGAGCAGAGGAGGGAACAGGCTATCTTCTGAGACTACTGCCCGTGGCCCCCAGGCCCGGGATGGGACCTCCACCAGCAACAGTCAGGACAGGAAACAGGTGGCTGGGGACTGGGGTCCTCAGCGAGGGGCCTGGCTCCCCTGGACAATCCCTCTGGGCAGCCTCTGAGTGGCCCTGCCATGTTCCCCTTCCTTACCTGGGGTCCGCTGCGGGCACTGGTGGCCTTGGCCTCCACAGAGCTGGGAAAGTGGGGTGAGGACATTGGAGCTCCTGGGCATGGGCCAGCCCGCCCCCTCGGCGGGCTCCCTCCTGCTTTGCTTCTGCTCCGGAGAGACCAGCAGGGCCTGGGGCTTGTGGTGTCTTCAGAAAAGTTTAACTCCAGGAAAGAGGCAGAACCCGTAAGATGGATGGTTCACGCCAGCCAGTGGAAAAACAGCCTCCGGGCGGGCGCCAGGCAGTGGCGGGAGGGGGTGGGGAGGGCGGCGCGGGGGGAGGAGAGGAAGTGGAGGGGACTGCGGCGGCTCGCTTGCCTTCTGAGGCTCCACGCCAGTGGGACCAGTTCCAGGCCAGGAAGGGGGCCTCAGCCAGATCTGGCCCGGGCCTGCCCTCCAGGCCGGTTTCGGGAGCACCCCCACTGATAGAAGCTGCCAGAACCGAGTCCCAAGCAGGGTTAGGGGAGAGGTGCCACCAGACTGGCGCTGCCTCCTAGCGGGTGCGCAAAGCCAGGGGTACCCCTTCTCCCTCAGAGCCGTCCTGCCCCTCTCTGAGCAAACCCTCCCCCTGCTGGCTCTTCTGTCTGTACTTCAGCTAGCTCCCCAGGTCCCGCTTCAAATCTCAGGAGCACTGATAAGAAAATTCTGGACTCTAGGGATTTTCTAAGGCCCTGTGGGTAGAGCTCTGACTGGTAGGTGGAAATTACGAGGAGGCAGGTTTCTCAAGGAAGCCCTTTGTAACAATCAGGGCTGCCCAGCCTGTCCCAGAAAGTGATCATGAGCTCCCTGTCTGTGGGAGTATGCAAGCTGAGGCTGAAAAGCCATGGGTCAGGAATGCTGAAAGGGAGAGCCCTGTCCAAGGACAGTCTAGATGGCCCCCAGGATCAAGGGAGAGACCCCCCAACCTCCCCCAGACCCCTGTCTGCTCTGCACTGCTTGTGGTTCTGGGAACATGGAACTGCTGAGTGACATGCTGGCCTCCCTGAGCTGGGCTTGTTCACATGCAGGAATGAAGAGAAAAGGACCAGTGTTTATTTTTTCACATCCTACCATGTGCCAAAGTTCCCGATTCTTCCTCAAAAGTCATCCTTTAACCTCACTATAACCCTAAAAAGCAGGTCTTTGTAACATCCGTCTTATAGACAGACAACTGGGGGTCAGAGGGATTGGGTAACTACAGGTCCTACAGCCCTAGTATTTGAACCCAGGTCTGTCTGACCCAAAGCTTTACTCTTTCCTTCATATTTTGTACCTCCCAATACCTCTGGGCTGGCTTTTCCCACTGGAGCCCACCACCCCGCAGCTGCTAACACACCCCTGGTCTTTACTCATCTGAGTCTTCCCCTAGAGCAAGTCCCATCTCCTGGAGGAGCCCTCCAGCCCACCTTGGCTTCCAGGTCTCGCCCTCTTCCCAAATAAAGGGAGGGAGACTGGGTCTCAGAAGTGGGACTAGAGGGAAGGATGCTTAAGGAAGAATGGAAATTATTAACACAATGTTACAGGGATCAAGATCAAAATGAATTCTTAGATGAGTGGGACTTAGTCTCAAAGATGTCTGGGGGGTGGGGGGAGGCAAGAAGCTCATCTTCTCGGCCCTCAGCTTCCCCCTCGACAAAGGTAACTCCAGTTCCTTACGTCCCCTCCCCCTACGTCCAGGGGGAGGAGGAGGATAAGACCTCAGGTTTGGAAATTGATACACACATTATCCGCCAGAAACTGAGTGCCTACCACGAGCCATGCACTTTACACACCTCACCTATTTAATGCTCACACAAGCCCATGAAGTAGGTGCCTCATCCCCACTGTACAGATGAGGAAACTGAGGCACAGAAAAATGAAGAAACTGACCCAAGGGACACGGTTTGTAAGTGGTGGATCCAGCATTTGACCCAGTTCTCTCTCACTCTGGAGTCTGTGCTGTTTCCGCCCTAGGCAGCTCCGCTCCCACCCCTCCACCCTCATCCCCACCTCAGGGGGGAGCCTCTCAGCACTTTAGACCCCCCTCCACGGGGGGGGGGGGGTAGTCTCTGAGAAAATGGGAAGGCATCAGCTTCTTCTTCTAAATGCTCAGGCTCTGGGGATGGTCTGATTTCTGATGTGAGGGGTGTGTCAGGGCGGTCTCCAAGGACACCTCCATGGGATGTGCTATGGTCTGAATGTGTCCCCCCAAATTCATATGTTGAATCTTGCCCCCCAAAGGTGATGGTATCAGGGAGTGGGGCCTTTGAGGTGCTTAAGGCATGGATTGATGCCTTATAAAAGAGGCTCCAGAGAGCCCCCTAGCCCCTTCCGCCGCATGAGGACACAGTGAGGAGGCACTGGCTACCAACCAGTGAGGGCCTCCGTCAGAACATGACCATGGCAGCGTCATGATCTTGGACTTCCAGTCTCCAGAATTGTGAGAGAGGCCTCTGTTGTTTATAAGCTACCCAGTCTGCCGTATTTGTTATAGCGATTCAAACAGACTAAGACACGGGGCCTTTTGTGCCCAGGGCTAAGTAAATGTGCGGTCCACCTTGATGATGTCGCGTGAACTCCATGGTGAGACGCACCCTGGCTTCTCCTGAGTGTACCTAGCTTCTGGCATCCTGTCTTATCACCTGTGACCACATGAGGCTGTGTCATGTCGTTATGGCCCACCTTGGCCCGTTCAGCCTCACTCAGAGGATTCCTGCTTCATGAGATGGCTGGACACTCTCCCACTCCCTGAGCCTTGAGCATAAGGGAACAGAGCTCCTAAAACATCACAGATGAGTGGATGCTGGGGCAAGGATGCTCGTAGGACCTGAAAGGAGATAGTGAACCAGGGATGGAGTGGCCTGGGAGGGGCTGGGCAGGTGGGAGCTTGTCCCCCGCAAGCCAGTTCTGAACCCTTCTGACTAATACGGCTCATGGCCACGCAGGGTAGTGTCACAGTTGGAGGGGTGAGGTCCCCTTCCAGCTCCAAGTGCCTGGGCACGAGGTGAGTGCTCTGGGGCCTCCTGCCGGCACTTGCAGCCTTCATTTCTCCATCTGGTTTGGGGGTCTGAGGTGCTGTGGCCTCAGACCCCCATTCCTGCCTCTTCACCTGGCTGTGGCTCACACTTTGCTGAAGTAGGTGGCCACCTCCTTGCGTGAAGGCCGGGACCCGCCCCCAGCCCAGCCATTGCCCACCAGTGGCTCCTCCTGGCTCAGCCGCAGGGGCGGCTTGCACTCGTGCCAGCGCCTGAGCAGCCTGTTCGTGGTGCCTTGATCGGTGATGCCGCGCAGCTTCTCCCTCTCCGCGTTGGCACCGTCTGTGGCAGTGGGAGCAGCCGAGCCAGCAGGGACTGCAGCCAGCGCCCCATGGCCGTGACCCAGCTCCAGGTCATGGATCATGGCCTCGAAGAACTGCTGGATACAGACCTTGGCAAAGGCCTTGGCGTGCTCTGTGCCTGTCTCATCGAAGAGCTTGTGCTCACTGTCGATGTAGTGGGACCAGTACTTGCTTTTGAGGAAGGCGGCCTGAGTGAAGCAGGGCCGCACAGAACGCACGACGAACGCCAACAGTGTGGTCAGCAGCACGAAGGACCAGCCCAGTGACTGCAGGGGAGAGAAGAGAGAGTCAGCTGGGCACTGCCCTCTAGCCTCCCAAACCTGTCCAACCCCCCAAAGCACACTCCATGTCAGGGCCTTTAGGGAAAAGAGCACTGACAACAAAGAGCAAATGACAGCACCTCTTGACCTCCACTTCCTGTTCTGTAAAATGGGCATAGACCCACCCATCTCATGGAAATGAGACCACGTGAGTAAAATGCCCTGTATGTAGGTCTGGCACTCAGTACACAGGAGTTAGCTGGGCAGACCCTGGAAATAGGCTGCATGGGTTTGCCTGTCTCCACTACAGGCGTATCCCAGAGATATGGTGGGTTCTGCTCCAGGCCATTACAATAAAGCAAGTATTGCAATAAAGTGAGTCACACGAAGTTTTTGGTTGCCCAATGCATATAAAAGTTATGTTTACACTATACTGTAGTCTATTAAGTGTAGAATAGCATTATGTATAAAAAACAATATACATACCTTAATTAAAAAATACTTTATTGCTACAAAATGCTAACCATCATTTGAGCCTTCAGTGAGTTATAGTAGTAACATCAAAGATCATTGATCACAGATCACCATAACAAATATAATAATGAAAAATTTGAAATATGAGAATAAGCAAAATGCGACACAGAGACACGAAGTGAGCAAAAGCTGTTGGAAAAATGGCGCCTATAGACTTGCTCGATGCAGGGTTGCCATGAAACTTCAACTTGTGAAAAATGCAATGTCTACAAAGCCTAATAAAGTGAATTGCAACAAAAGTGTGCCTGTCCTTAACGGTTGACTAGGAGCAAAATGTCTCCCACCTACAAAACGGGGCTGTTGATAGTACCTATCCCATTGGGTTGTTCTGAGGACGAAATGTGGTAATAAACTTAGCACAGTGCCTGGTACCTAGTTAGTGTTCAGTAACTGTTAGCCACTATTATTAGGCCAACCAGCCCTCAGTAAGCATGCCTCTTCCTTCAGGAAGCCTTCCTTGACCTCCCGTAGTGACGCTTCCTCCTCTGAGTCCTGTATCTCTCCTCCGGCTCCTGCTAGTGTCTGCCTTTCAGTCAGCAGCGCTCAGTCAGCGCCTCCTCTGTGCGGGCTCTCAGGGGTCACAGAGACAAACTGGACAATTGCTCAAACTCCATGCTGGAGAGCACCGGATGCTTGGGTGCTAGTTCTGTTCTTCCAGTTACTCACTGTGGGGAAGGCTGCTCCCCCAGTCTGAGCTTCAGGGTCAACCCCAGTTGCACAGAGAAGCATTCGGCCGGATCAGGATGGGGAAGCAGGGCAACCCGAATGCCTGTAGTGGGGTGAGTGGGTCATGGCAGAGTACTCATCAGGTGGGGAGGTGCAGAGCGTGTGCTGGATGAAGAAGTGTGGACCCTGCTCGGCTGAATCTCCTGAAGTTTCAAGTAACGCTGGACAATCTCATTTTCATGGGAAAATTTCTGGGTTTTAGATGATGCCAGCTAATTCTAAAATTGAATTTCGAATTCAACCCCTGAAGGCCAAATGAAACATGTCTATAGGCCAGGCAGCCTGCCATCTGGGGGCCCTTTTAGTTTATGAGTTGATGGAGGGACAGCTGCCCCAGGCCCCAAGGCCTGGGATGACGGACAAGTACCCACAGGAGAGGAGGTGCAGGCTGGGAGGGAAGCAGAGTTCAGATTGTACACTCGGAGCGTGAGGTTCACATGGGTGCCTGGTGGCGACGCAAGCCCCACAGGGGAGAGTCCAGGCTGGAGGGGGAGCGGGGGTGTCTGGATTCTCTGGAGCAGAGTGTGCATGTTTCTCCAGGCTTGCAGGGCAGGCCCAGCCCCCTGTCCCCTCCCTGACAGCCTGGGTCCCTGCCTGGGTCTTCCTCCCCACGCACAGTAACTGCAGAGGAGGTCTGAGGGGCAGAGGACGTGGGAGTGTGGCTGAGGGATCTGAGCTCTAGATTTCCCCATCAGTGGGTCCTCCATCCCTTCCTTTGGGGCACATCCCAACAGTGCATCCCCCTCACTCAGGCCTCCCTTCCAGGGGCACCGGCCCCTCAGCTCCCACTCCTGAGCAGGGAGCGCCAGCTGGGGACATTTGCCAGGGAAATGTACCCAAATGGCCCAGCCACACACTGGCCTCAACACTGCCCCGGCCTGGAAGAGGAAATGGATGCAGATTCCCCCAGATTTCCAAACTGGAGCTCAGGGTGGAGGATGAGGGGCTGGCTGAGCAGTTGGGTCCCCTCTGGGGACCTCAGAACAGGGCACAGTGCTCCTTCCCCAGGTGGCACTGACCTGAGGGAAGACACATGGTTCTGCCTTCGGAGGCCCTGGCCTCCTTTGGGGAGATATGCCCCTGCACCATGGAGCTCCGTCTGAGGAGGGAGACCCAGTCCTGGCTGGGGGCCTACATCTATTTGGGGAAATATGACCACGTCCTGAGGAAGCCCCATTTCGAGATGGGGGATGGGGTCCTTTCCGAGGGACCCGATCTGTGAGGGGAGACCCAGCCCAAGGCCATCTGGCCCCTTACCTGAGAGATGCAGTGCAGGTAGCGCACGGCCACCTTGCGGGCCAGAAGCCAGTCGCCATCACAGACCTCGGGGCAGGGCACCCGGGCCAGCAGGCGGGTGAGCTCGGGCCGGGGCAGGCCGGGGGCCAGACTGCCTTTGCCCAGCATGGTCACGGGCATAGCAGTGCAGAGGGCACAGAGGAAGCACTTGCCATCCAGCAGTGTGACGGCCACCCAGACGACGGGTGCGATGAGGGTGCGCTGAGCCATGGAGCAGAACATGCAGCGCAGCACGGCGGGGTCCTCGGCCCGGCGGCCCGGTGGCCGCTTCCACTCCTCAGCCAGCATGGACACGTTGCTGTTCATGGCCAGACCGAGCAGAAAGAGCACCAGAGGTGGCGTCAGCAGAATGCCGGCGCTGTAGGCCGCGTTGTAGCCCGGCAGGCAGGGGCAGCTGAAGTCGAAGGCGGAGTACATCTGGGCGCTGGCCAGGGCCATGATGCTGCAGATGCCGTTCATGAAGGACTCCTGGTTGGACTGCAGGAACTGGAAGATCATCCGGAACTTGTCCATGGTGCCCCACACGGGGTCTGCTGGCCTCCTCCCACCTCACCACTGCCTCAGGATGGCCCCTGAGGCCCACTCTGCCCACTGGGTGGGTACTTCATGGCTGAGATGGGCAGAGCTCAGGGCAGAGGCTGAGGCCACTGTCCCTTTGAGGAACCTTCTAAGTCAGGTGCTGGCCGAGAGGACACAGGTTGGCCAATCCCATGGGTGCAGCCAGGGTGCTGCCCCTCCCTGCCCCGCCCCTGCTGGGTTTCTCTCTCTCCACGGCTGGCTCTGGCACTGGGAAACCACGAGGACCATGCCTGATGGGGACCAGTTCTCTGTGGGTTGGGAGGAGGGCAGGGAAGGCGGCTCAGACTTGTCCGGGAAGGCACTGTCTCCAGCAGGGTTGAGGTTTGGGAGAAACTAGGGATGCTGCAGAGGCCTGAGCTTCTGGACCTTGTCCCCTGGGCTCCTAGGAAGCATGTCGCCCTCCTTCTGCCCTTCTCATTGGGTCTTTCCTCCATGCTGTGTCAGGATCCAAGAGGGCTCTTCCATCTGCTCAGACAAGGATGGTAAGATGATGTAGCGATGGCAGTGGTGATGGTGGCTATAATGGGGTGATAATGGTGGTGGGGATTGTGTTAATGGTGGTGATGGTGGTGGTAATGGCAGTTATGATGGTGATGATGGTGATAGTGGTCACAGTGGGGATGGGGATGGTGGTGGAGATAGTGCTAAATGAATAAAGTAAAACGCCCTGAATTTGGAGTCAGTGGACTTGGATCTGAGAGGGTGCTGGGTCCCCTCTCTGCCAGGCAGAGAGCTATAAGCATAATGCTTTTATGTCCTGTCTGCTTGTGTCTCGGTGGGTGTGTCTGTGTCTTACAGATGAAAAATCCTTTCCTGGCTCTACCTCCTACCTCTACTCCGCCAGGTCAAAAAATAAAGGAGTGGGCGGTAGGGTTTCCTGCCTGGGGCTGGGGACTCCAGAGCGTCTGCAGGAAGCAAGGCAGCGACCCCTCCACCGGCATAGCACAGTGGAAAGGGGCTTAAAGGGCTTCCTTTGATGTCGCCAGCTCTCTCAGAAGAGTGGGTCAGATCCAGCTCCAGCCAGATGGCTTCTGTCTGGGGCGAGAGGGTGAGGTTGGGGCTGCTGAAGCTGAGCGAGAGCCTGGACAGGGCAGCTCCCTGGGACCCTCAGGTCTGTGTGCCTCTGTGTGTGTTTGGGTGTGAACTTTCTGCGGCTTTGGGCTTCAGTGTTTGTGGCTCTGCGGTGTGTGAGTGTAACTGTAACCAAGCAGGGTCCTGTGGGGTCTTCCTGAGACAGACCTTCCCCCCACCAGCCCCAACCCATGTCCTCCACCTGCCTCTTGTTTGTAGCAAAGCTTTCGTCTCCCAGGCCTCCCCTGAGGCTCAGAAGGCTGGCTTAAGAGTAATGGTTAGGAAACATGAAGATGTAAAAACAAAGACTAGCTGTTGTGCTGGGAAACTGGTAACAGTTTAGATGACAGACCAGCCACAGGGCAGAGGCACAGAACTCCCAGTTCCCTGAAGACACAGATAAAGGCCTGACACACATTCCTAAGTTCTTTTTACAGGAAGCCGACCCCTGCCAGATGAAGACTGCTGAGTCAAGCAGACGTTCCTTTCCCACCAACACTTGTCCCCCTAGTATTGGCCTTTTGAGCGGTGAGCAGCGGAACTTGGGTTCAGTACTGGCCTCATCCTCTTCCGTAACCACGTGAGTGGTCTTTGTGTCTGTGTGTCTCTGTGTTACTGACAAGAACTGGCACTGACCAGGGCTTCCCGTGGGTCAGGCCCTATGCCGGCACTCCACATGCATCTCCTCGTACAACGCCATGGGGTAGGTTTTATTGTCCCCATTTCACAGAGGTTGAGACTGAGGCTCAGGGAGGTTAAGTGACAAGTGTAGAGCTCAGAACAGACCCCCCCCCCCCAAGATGTGCTACTTTGGCATGTGGGTTATTTTGAGCTAAAGGCAGTAGAGAGCCTGTGGGCTCGAGAGAAACTACTGCTCCTCCCTTAACTAACTACAGGAATTTAAATTGGGGATTTTTCCCAGAGAAAGAGTTATTCCCAGAGGTAAATTTTATCTAAGTGGCACCATCTATATGGCAGGACAAACACCTAATTACCAAACATCTGCTCATCTTCTTGTGAAACCGTACCTCATAGAGTTGATGAAAGCTGATGGCTAGCTAAGAGGAATTCTTGAGCTTGTCTTTCAGAGCGACAGACAGGGGAACAGCTTGTAAAAACCCCTCTGCTTGTAAGCTGCCTTCCCTGGCTAAGCTTGCTTTAGTTATTTTTTCTGTCTTTCCCTTTTGTCCTCTTTAATTGCATACCTTCCCAGCTTCATGTAACCCGACTGTCTTGGAGCAAGTTCTTGTCCAGTGCAAGCCAGCTAAGGCTGGTTGGGACCACCAACCCTAAAACTGGGCCTGCAGAGGTGTGTGTTGAATGGCCTTTTGACGTCAGAGGACTGGAAAACTTTACCCTCAGATCACGCTAAGTGCCTGTATATTTGAATATGCAGAAACATGTAACCCAGATACACCTGTGCAGAACACCAGTTCCCTCACGTTTCTCCTGCCTCCAATCACCTTTCCCCGTGCCAAGCCCACCTGCTTGTTCCATAACTATCCCAAGCCCCTCGCCTTGGGGGAGGCGGATCTGAGGCTTGTTTTCCCGTCTCCTCAATTGCCTTCCTGTGAACAAACTCTTCCTCTGCCGCACATCTTGGCATCTCAGGGTTTGGTCTGCGGTGTGTTGGGTAAACAGACCTGCTTTGGTAACACTTATCGTCCCGTGAACGAGCCTCCTGCACTTGGAAGCCCCAGGCCCCTATCCCACTCCTTAGCTCAGGATGGCGTAAGTACCTCATTTTACCTTTCTGTCTCTGACACTCTGATGTATGTGAGACTCCCATACGTACGAAATTAGATTTCCTCCTGTTCATCTGCCTTGTTTCAATTTAATTCTTAAACAAGCCAGAAGAACCTAGTAGGGTAGAGGAAAGTCTTCTTCCTCCCCAGCACCAGCCAAAAGTTACACAACTTTTGTGAAAGAGTGGGGTTTGAACCCAGACCAGGTGGGAGTGGGGGGTAGGAGGATGGGTGGAGGAGGAGGCAGGGAAGTGTGTTTTGTTTTTGGTTTTTTGCCTTTCCTCTCCAGCTGAATGAGGTTCTCCTGCTCTACGAGTCTGGGTAGAAATGCTAGCGTGTCACAAGCAGGGTACAGGTGGGGAAGGATATTGCTCCCCTTAGCCCTCAACCTGGGCCTTGGGTAACTGGAGCAGCCAGGCTGGTGGCCCCTGGAGGACCCTGCTGGGGACCCCCAAGGGGCACAGCCACAGGTGGAGAGCAGGATGAGAGAGACCCAGCAAATGAGGCCAGGAGTCCAGGAGGAGCGTGGCTCCAAAAGGCTGTCTGGAACCTCTGTCTTCCTTCTATAGTGAACACGGCTCCCTGTTTGTAGCCCATGTGCCCTTTTGGTGGTGCCCAAATTGGCTTCAGGTGTCTGCTCTAACCACATGTACACTCTCTGCAAAATACGTGGAATAAAACAGCTTGATTGGATTCTAAACCCAGCATTGTCATTATCACTAGAATTTTGATTACAGTTTATTTTTTAATTAATTAATTACTTTTTGGCTGCATTGGGTCTTTGTTGGTGCGTGCCGGCTTTCTTTTTAGTTGCGGCGAGCGGGGGCTACTCTTTGTTGCGGTGCGTAGGCCTCTCATTAAGGTGGCTTCTCTTGTTGCAGAGCACGGGCTCTAGGCGCCTGGGCTTCAGTAGTTGTGGCATGAGGGCTCAGTAGTTGTGGCTCGTGGGCTCTAGAGCACAGGCTCAGTAGTTGTGGCACACGGGCTTAGTTGTTCCGCGGCATGTGGGATCTTCCTGGACCAGGGCTCGAACCCATGTCCCCTGCATTGGCAGGCAGATTCTTGACCACAGTGCCACCAAGGCAGTCCCTATAATGATGTCTATACCCATCTCTGTCTCTCTAGTAGACAGTGAGCTCCTTGATGGTGGGGCATATCATCTGTGTATCCTCTCTTCCCTACTCCCTGGCATAGTGCGTTCTATGCAGTAGGCACCTATAAGTGCTCAGTATAAGAAGGCAAGAGTATAGATTGCAGTCAGTGGCTTTTCACTGGTCCAGATGCTGCTTCCTTGCAGCCCAAGGTAGGGGCCCTGAGCCTCCTTTCCCTGGGCTGGAGTTCACCCCTGCTGACTGGACCATGTCCAAGGTCTCCCTCCTCCCTTCCTCCACTTCCCCCAATCCCTGCTAACACTTTGCCTAAATTTTTCCCCACCCCAGTACTATTTCAGAATTTGCATGGCCTGACCACAGCAGGATGGGAGGGGAAATGCTGAGCTGCAGGGATTGTCCATCCTACAAGGTCCCTTGGCAAACACCCAGGAGAACAGAGATTGCCCGATATGGAGGGGGCTGGGCTCCAGAAGGGCATCCAGGGGCCCCTGTGCTGCCCCCATGCCCTGAGGACCAGAAAAGCATGGGGTGAACCCAAGTCTGTGCCCACCAAGCACAATAACAGGATGTGTGTGTGTGTGGGGGGGGTGGTGAGTGAGTCATCAGGGAGGGGCAGAGACCCAGAGGAGCTCACAGGCTAGATCTCCCCCAAAGCTTCCGGTTTGGGCTGCTAGAGCTTGAGTGGCAGTTCTTCCAGCAAGATTTAACCCTGGTGTTTCAAGGGTCTTCATCCCTGAGTCAGACCCCACACCCACACTTGGCCCAGAGGTTCTTTTTTTTTTTTTTTTTTTCGGTACGCGGGCCTCTCACTGTTGTGGCCTCTCCCGTTGTGGAGCACAGGCTCCGGACGCGCAGGCTCAGCGGCCATGGCCCACGGGCCCAGCTTCTCCGCGGCATGTGAGATCCTTCTGGACCAGGACACGAACCCGTGTCCCCTGCATCGGCAGGCGGACTCTCAACCACTGCGCCACCAGGGAAGCCCGGCCCAGAGATTCTTAAACACTGGAATCTGCAGAGCCACCTGGGGTTCCTGTTCAGTGTGGAGATGTCTAGGGCTGCCTAGATACCTAATTTGCACCCTGATTTGCAAATCTGGTCCATACACTGTATCCCTGGGGAAATCCTTACCAGGATGCCAGCTTCTTGCTGAGGGCAGTGGGTAGACACCCCTCAAATGCCTGGTGAATGAGGCAGCCTTAGAAAAGGAGGCTAAGCTCAGGGGTCAGGCTGCAGGTGGTGGGAGGGTGGTGAGTAGAGGGATGAGGGAGGAAGCATCTGCTAGCTGGCGGTGAGCAGAAGGCTGGGCTGACAATGCAACTGCATCTTAAAGGGCTGCTCAAACTTAGAGGGCTAGGAGTAGAATTGCCGGGACTTGGTAAGATGGGAGCTGGAAGGGTCAGCCCCCTTGACATTCAAAAACAGAAAAATCCCCTTGCCAGGAATATATAAAGCTATTCATCAGCGGTAGTCAGCAAGAGGCACTAATTAGTACCTTTAAGAGGAACTCAGCAAGCAGGGCTTGCTGAGCTCGCTCAGAGAACCTTGCTGGAGGCTGCAGGAAACCCAACCAGAGCACTGAAAACAAACACACA
This sequence comes from Aethalodelphis obliquidens, assembly GCF_003676395.1. Lineage (NCBI taxonomy): Eukaryota > Metazoa > Chordata > Mammalia > Artiodactyla > Delphinidae > Aethalodelphis > Aethalodelphis obliquidens. Next base: position 20,545,263 of record NW_020837955.1, read on the forward strand.
CACCAACAGTCTAGAGGGGAGACTAACGTAGTAGCTCAGAGCAGACTCCAGAGCTGACGTCCTGGGATAAAGTTCCAGCTCTTACATGGGTTACCTCAGGCATTTTATGCCTCAGTTTTCTCCTCGAAAAAATGGGACTAATAATCATCCTACTTCATTAGATTATCATAAAGATTAAATGAATTCTATATGGAATAGAGTAATGACTGGCACATACTAAGCACCACATTTGCATGTGCTATTGTCGTGATTATTATTTTAAATGTAGAATCTGGACATCTAGGACCCAGAACCCATGGCAGATCTATTTAGACTCTTGCTACTCAACATTTGGTTCACTGACCAGAAGCATCAGTATCACCTGGGAGCTTGTTAGAACTGCAGGCTTAGCCCCAGTCCTGGATGGACTGAATCAGAATCTGCATTTAACAAGAGCCCAGGTGAGCAGGGAGCTCACTGAAGTTCGTGCAGCACAGCTTCAGAGCACACAGGGGGCCACACCCAGAAACTCGGCCAGAGATTGGGCTATTTTGGGGAAGGAGGCCAAGAGGGGTTAGGTTGCCCTGCCTTGGGCTCCCCATAGCCTGGAAAGCCCTCAGACCCTTGTCAGAGCGGGCATTTTACGTGGGGACACGGCCAGGGTCCTTACACGTTGGTGTGCTGGGGCGGCCTGGTGCCACCCCCCCAGAGTCCAGGAGATGCCGTGAGGTCAAGTGGTGGTTTGCTGGAGTACCAGGTGCTCAGGAGGTGGTCCACCTTCTCCTGACTGAAGACTGCGCACAGGTGGGCTTTCCCGCTTCCACCGTCCAGGCCCTCGCAGGGCTCGGGCACCTCAGGGGTCTCCGGACCCCTGCCCGCGGAGGTCCGGCGCAGCCCCCGTGCCCACGTCTCGCTCTGCATGCTGGTGAGGAAGTGCAGCACGCAGCGGTGTGCGAAGTCCCGCGCGTGCTCACAGCATGTCTCGTCGAAGAGCTTCTGCTCCAGGTCCACGTAGTTGCTCCAGTATCTGCGCTGCATGAGGACTGTCTGGTCGAAGCAGGGCCTCAAACAGCAGGCCAGGAAGGCCACGATGATCAGCAGCAGGGTGATACCCCAGCTGATGGCCTGGAGGGTGGGGAGCACGAGGTTGAGTGTGGCGGGACACAGATATTGTACAATGTGGCAAGGATGTTCCAAAGTCTCTCCCTTTGTTTATCCCTTGCATCCTTTTTCAAATCTATCCATCTTCCCACTAAGTCATCCATCCTACCAACCACCTCCATCTGTCCTTCCTCCCATTTATTCTTTCATCCTTGCATCCATTTTCTATCCAACGATCTCTCCACCCATCTAGGCATCCATCCTCTTATCTGACTGTATATCTACCGTCTTTCTATCCAGCCATCCTCTCAACCATGCTTCCATCTGTCCATCACCCTCCTTCCTATCCAGCCATCTAGCCTCCCATCCATTCATGTTCCCATACTCTCATCCTTCCTTCCTTTTATCTATCCAACCATCCATCCACCTGCCATTCATCCCTCCAACTTTCCTCCTGAAGGGAACAAGAATGTGTCACCCCAAAATATGCCTCTTTGACATAAAAATTATTTTGAGCTGAAGACAATTAAGAAGGAGCAACCTCCCCTTCTGCCTGAAGGCAGGATATAAATTCCCCTTTTGCTGGAGATAGACTCTCATCAGCCCAGAGACGGCAGCAGAGGAATCCGCAAACAAACCTCACTCCATTAGTTTCCTCCCATGTATTTATTTACCTTCCCACAGTTTCCACCCTTGGAAGCGTAAAACTGCTTTCCCTCGTGCTGACATTTCTCTACAATGGTATTGCTCATGGCTGAAGATGCTATATAAGCACACTTCTAAGCCACCGCTTCGAGTTACTCTTTCTTCTTTTTTTTTTTTTGAGTTATTCTTTGTTTTAGGTTTCTCCTGCATGATGATCACTGCACACAATAATAAACTGTTTTCCTCCTGTTAATCTTTTTATTAGTCTCAGCTGAAAACCTAAGGTGGGTGGAGGTCAAGTTTTGCCTCCTTTGCACTCCCATCCATTCATCTGTCCATCCACCCATCATCTTTCATCTTTTTATTCGGTTCTTCATCCGTGCTTATATATGTGTATCCATCCCATCTATGCATCCATCCATCCTATATTTTGGGGAAGACACTGAGGACTCAGTCTTTGCTCTCACAGAGCTCACACTTTAGTGGAAGATACAATGAAATAGGTGATGAATGGCTAAGCACCACGTTGAGGGATGTATCGGGGGTTGTGGGAAATCAGAGGGGGGATACCCAACCCGAACTTGAGGGCTCAGATGACAGTGCGGTTGAGGCTGAGACCTGAAGGATGGCAATAGATTACAGGATGTGAACAGGGAATACTGTTCCAGGCCAAGTGTGAGGAGAAGCTGGAAGCAATTCTCTGAGGCTGGAGACCCCACCTGGCCAGCCCCTCGCCCTCCCCTCTGCCCAGCCAAAGGTATTGAGACATTGCTTAAGACCCGAGCAACCGTGTGGACCTGGAGCAGAGATATCACTCCTCTGAACCACAAAGACATATTTGAATCCTTATCATTTGCAGATGTGGTTGACAAGGTCTTACAAGGTCCCCCCTCCCCCCACTCCAAATCTAAAATACCTGTGCGAGTATTTTACCTGGGGGGCATTTAGTGTGACTGGTCATTTACAGCTGAGTCAGGACTTAAACCCTGGTCTGACTGAGAATTCTGCACTCTTTCCAGGGAACTAGTGAGAGCCTACAGTGTTTACATCCGTAGGAGACATCAAGGTGAGGAGACCAGACCTCCATTTACCTTGCAGGAGAAACTGAGGCCCAGAGGGGGAGGGACATGGCCAAGGTCACAGTCTGAAGCAGAACCAAGTGTATCCTGAGCACAGGACAGGGCCTGCATCTGCCACAAGCCTGTCCTGGCACCCCAAAGGGCTGGGTTGTAGCTCCAGTGATGTTCTGCATGTGGTGGGTTCATGTAAACACTTTTTGGGAGGACACAGCCCAGGCTGGGCTCTCGGAGTGGTGGAGGTGGAATCTGGAGCCTGGGCTGGGGATGGGGCTGGGGTTTGTCCCCAGGATGATGGATTCTGTGCCCTGTGGGGAGCCGGACATCTGGGGAACCTGCATTGTAGGTGGATGAGAGGGTTTGGAGGAATGGCACTTCAGATCCCTTCCCGGCCTCTTACAAACTGTGACTTTGGCCTTGTGAACTAAAGTCTCAGAGCCTCAGTTTCCTCATCTGCAAAATGGGATGATCATGATTGCATCCACCTCATAGGACTGTTTTGAGAATTAAATGAAGTAATGCATATGAAATGCTTAGCACAGTGCCTGACACATATGTGCTTAATAAATGGTAATTAGTATATTTCTGAGGCGTGAGCAGAATGTGTGTATGGGGTGGTGGCAGGGTAGAGCAGTCTATCTCCAGTGTTTTCCTGCCATCCAACTTGGGGGTGAGCCTAGTGGACTCCCGGAGGGTATGAGCACCTGGCATCCACCCTGGGGTGAGTCCGCATTGATGGCGGAGTCCCCACTTCCTAAGGCCCAACACTGTCCTGTGTGTGAGTCACACTCCTCATCCCCCCAGGGACCACATGCTCCATGGTTGTGCCTGCAGCATTGGGAGGGGCCTCAGGAAACCATTTGTACCTCCAGGCCCCTCGGAACCAATGCAGGGCACTTCCCAGGGCTGGGAGAGGACCACCCGAATTACCTGTGACAGGCACCGCAGGTAGCGAGACACTGCCTTCGGAGCGGGGCTGTCCCTGACCAGCTCATCTTCCTCGCAGGGCACCTTGGCCAGAAAGAGCTGCACCTGGCTGGGGGTCATGTTGGCAAAGTCTAGAAACTTGTCGGGGTCCACGGAGCTGCTGAAGGCACACACGAAGCACTTCCCATCGAGGAGAGCCAGCAGGATCCAGACAAGGGGGCGGCCAGTGCTCTCTGCAGCACAGAGAACAGGGAGCAGAGGAAGGAAGGGGGCACAAAGGGCAGCCGGAATTCAGCTGCAGCAGGAAGGCTACAGAGGAGATGCAAGGACGGACGTCCCAGGAGGGGGGATATCCCAGGTGTGATTGCACCAAAGGAAGGGCTACAGGTCCGAGCAGTAGAGGATAGGGAAGAAGCAGGGCTGAGGGTCCCGGGAGTCTCAGGACTGGAACACGGGGGAGCTGGTATTCTTCCTGCTCTAGCTTTGTAGCTGACTCTGTTGGTGCCCTGTCCCGGCCAGAAGCATCTAGAGCTTTGGTGGGGAGTTCCTATTCATATGGAGGGCCTGAGAGCTTCTGACCTCAACCACCTGCATGGCTCTGCCTGGAACTTTGGAGGAGTTTCTGCTCCCAGAGGCGCAGGCTGGAAGCGCTGGAGGGTTCATGTCCCCAAATCAACCTTCAATCCAAGAGGGCAGGGCCTGGTGGATAAGAACCCCAGCTTCCAGGACCCTCAGTGGGACGATTCTGAGGTGTGTTCTACCCACTTTCTTAGAGGGTCCCCAGAAGGACTGAGCCCGAGTTGCCTACATATTATCACGTTCTTCCCAGAGGCTGCTTTTGGGGGGACCCTAAACTAAGAGGGTCCCGTGGAATAACCCTCCCAGAGACAGCACCTTAAAACCTCTCTGCAGTGTCCGGGAGCCACCCTCTGACTGTCCCCAGGTGCCGCTTTTGACCCGCTCTGCCCGTCTAGTGGCCTGGATTTGGTGTTGCTCAAAGGACAGGAGCCCAGTGGAGCTGTACCCACTAGACCCCAGAGGAAAAGGTAAGGGCACACTTAGTGAATGTGACCCTCCCTGCGTGGCTGAATCACAGGGAGCATGGAACCCCTGGGGAACATGAAACAGAGGTCGCTTGTGCACAGAATGCAGATGTTTTTAACTTGGGTTGTATACAAAACATAAGATGGTGTGTGCTGGCTGGGTGTGTGTGTGCATGGCCAACGAATTATATGTTGCAGGCAGGGGTGGATCCAGCATTTTCTATGGGGGCAATGTGGTTAGAAGGTGGAACCCAGGACTTGTTATGAAGATACATTACATACCCTTGAGAACACCTCAGTTGTCCACATCAAAGAATAGGGGAGAGGAGGAGATCGTGAGTGAGCGAAAACCCACCAAGCCCCTCCTGCCACTGCCCATGGATCTAGAGCACTTATTTTGTCTAAAACAGGGCAGCACTTGGGCTGTGTTTGAATCTGGCTTGGGCTGTGTTTGAATCTGAGCCTCTTTTTCGCTGTGGGAGTTCAGCCTAGTGAGTCACCCTCTCTGTGCCTCAGGTCCCCCATCCTTAAAAATGGGTCCAAGACAGGAGCCAACCCAGGGCCGAGGTGAGAATTCATAGGCGGTGCGCACACAGCACTGGGCACGGAGCTTGGCTCCCTGTGGGCCAGGGAGCATTATGAATCGCTAAACTCAATCAGCTGATCAGGGCACTGACCAGGTGCGAGGCTCTGAGGACACTGTGATACAGCAGGTGAGGTCCTTGCCCTCAGGGAGCTTGCAGGAGAGGGGATGCAGCCTTCAAGTCAATGATGCCTCTCGTACGGCAACACAGCTATGCACGTCATGGGATGGTCCTTCATGCATGTGGGGAGTTATAATCCATGGCCAGCATGACAGATGTGACCTGGATAATTCTTGGGAATCCTGTATCATTCATGCGTCTCCAGCACTGGGCATGGAAAGGTGACAGATGACAGGATCAGAAATATCTGTTTCTAGAGTGGAAACTGGCAGATCGGTCTCTGTGAACTGATGATGCCTTGGTATCATTTCCTAGGGGAAATGAGGGTGCCTATGGGGGTGGGTGGGGGAGTTCTGACAATACCCACGGGGGTCACTGGATTTTGGCAGCTGGTGGCGCCTGTGTGGCTGGGAAAGCCCCTGACAATGCCCACGGGGACCTGGGTGGCGAGGGACCGCACCTGCCGATGCCTGGGTCCTTCCTTCGGTGCCCCGCAGGCCGGCGCCTCTCCTCCACCATCACCACAGACTGCCGGTTGGCCAGGAGGCTGCAGAGGAAAAGGGCAGCTGGGAGCGCGAGCAGCTGGCCCAGGCCATAGAGGGCATTGTAGCGTTCCAGGCAGGGGCAGTTGAAGTCGAAGGAGGAGCACAGCTTGACTGTGACTGCGGCCAGCAGCAGACAGATGCCGTTCATCACCGACTCGGAGCTGGACTGGAAGTGCTGGAGGAGCGCACGGGATTTATCCATGGCCAGGCCTGGGTAGAGGGCAGCTGCGGGTGGCAGGCGGGGAGGTTTCAGCTGCCTTCCTGGTCAATGCCAGCCCCATTGGGGGCGAGCCTGGGGCTGCGGGAGGTTCTTCCTTGTCTTCCAAGGGCCTGAGGGGACAAGGAGGAGGCAGGGTCTAGCCAAGGAGTGTAGGGCAGAGCAGGCTCTCTCCACCAAGGTCCCCTGGCCAGCCCGACTGCCCCCCCGCTGCTACTCCCCTCCTCTCTGGGGGGATGAGTCACTGCTCTGTGACCAGCCAGCCCAAAGCACCTCTAGGCAGATGGTCCCCACCCCTCTTCAGGACTGGGATACTGACGCCTGACAGCTGCTGGGGCTTCCCATGGGGGGGACAGGCAAATCCTGGGTGTGGCAAGGCCACGGCGCCGATGCAGCCAATTACATTTTCTTGCTTTGGTTAAAAACATGACTTGGGGCTTCCCTGGTGGCGCAGTGGTTGAGAGTCTGCCTGCCAATGCAGGGGACACGGGTTCGTGTCCCGGTCCAGGAAGTGGGCCCGTGAGCCATGGCCACTGAGCCTGCGCGTCTGGAGCCTGTGCTCCGCAACGGGAGAGGCCACACAGTGAGAGGCCCGCGCACCGCAAAAAAAACCCCAAAAAACAAAAAACCCATGACTTGACTCAGCTGAGCCCAGGGAGATTTCACGTTGGCTTTCATGCTGGGAGGAACCACCAGGGGCGCCTTACCCTGCCCGAAGCCTTTCTGGAAGAGAAGTCTCTTGAGCAGAGTTTAAACCATGTTTCAGTGTTTGCCAGGGTCGTGGAACGGAAGGGCTTCCAGACAGAGAGTACTGTCTGGGCAAGGGCATGGAGGTGAGAAGCAGCCAGGTGTGGGTAGGCAGTTTGGGGTTGCTTGAATGTAGTGTCAGACAGGGGGTGTCGGGAGAGGGCACAGGGGGTGCTCACTGGGTGCCTGCACCCCTTTCCTCCACTTTATTCTGCTGCCCTTCAGCTCTGGCCACCGACTGGCCCAGGTCTCCCTAAAGTGCAGCTCCCACTACATCACTCTTACGCTCAAGTGTGACCAGGGCCCCCTCAGCTTCCTTAGCCTGGCGTTCAAGGCCCTCCTAACCATACCCAGACATGTCCTCCCATCTCCATGCCTCTGCTGATGCATCCTCCCCGCTGGAGAACCTGTGCCTCTTCCTCCCACCTGCTCTTCAAGAGGCAACTCCGATGCAGCTCTTTCACCGAGATGCCCCTGGTGACCTCAGCTCTGTGGGAACCTCTCCTCCCGCTTGGCCCTTGGAAAGGCCGCCCCAGCCTGCTGCTCCTCTCGCCCAGGTGTGGAGGTGGATCTCCCAGCTAGGACGGGACCTGCACCCACACCTGCCCGTCCCTGCAGCCTCCAGCAGGGTGCCAGGCAGACTGCAAGGGTGGCAGATGTTTGTTCCCTGTGACGTTGACACTCAGACCCCCTTTTTTCATCTCCAGCTCTGTCCTCTCTGCCCACTCCTTGACCTGTACCTGCCTCCCTGTCTGCTCCTAGGAGGTGAATGGAATGTAGGTCCTGCTCTTATCTCTGTCTCTCTCTTATCCTGTCCCTCTTTCCATCTCTAACTCTACCTTTCTCTATGTGTGTGACCCCCTGTGTCCCTCATTGTGTGTTTCTGAGTCTTTCTGTGTGTCCCTCTGTCTCTGTCCCTCTCTCTGTGCTGTGGCCTCTTCCTGTCTATCTTTCCCTCCTCTCACCTGCGGCCTGCCCTGTAGCACCCTTGTCTTACTGGCCCCCGGTCCTGACACTAGCAGCCTGGCTTGGGGAGAGGCGTGGAAGCAGCCACAGGAGCCCGGGCTCCGTTCCTGGGTCACAGATCCATGGGCTCGGCCTGGAGCCTGGGCTGGGGGTGGGTGAGGCTCAGGTTCCTCCTCAATCTCCATCCCTCTGGTTCCCTCACTCCTAGCCCAGCGCTACCCTTGAACAAAGGAAAACCTCAGGGACTGGATGGCCTTGACCCTACTGGCCCCTGCCCTGCTCCATCCAGCCGGGGCCAGTGGGCATGTGGGACTCCCAGGGATGCCATCAGCAATTCCTCAGACCCCACGTCCTCACAGTCATGAGTGCCACTCCCCACCCCCAGCCCTCTGGAGCATGTGAGGTAAGCATCCTTCTGAATCCTTTCTGGCTCAGAGGCCCAGCAGTGCCCTCCGGTCTCCACGGAGCCCGCCTGGACTGCAGCAGCTACACTGACCACCCCTCTTCCCGTATGCTCAAACAACTTTTAGAAAATGGAAATGTCGGCATCTTTTTTTTTCTGATTAAACACACCATTATGAAACATTGAAAAATATCTAATAAAAGTATATTATATAAAATATAATATACTAGATAAAATATCTAACATAAAATATATTATATATAATATATATTATATTTATATATATATAATATATTAGATAAAATATCTAATATAAAAGTATATATTGACTGCAACCCCCCAAGTCTCCATGTCACTGCATCAGTGTGTGTCCTTCCAGACTTGTTGCTGCCCACACGGGCATGTGCTGGCTGGCCTGCCTGGGAATCCTCGGGAGACAGCCAGAGATGCTGTGAGCAAAGCACTGGGTGCCCTGCTCGCCCAGGAGCCCTGGGGTTGCTGGGGGAGAGGCAGCTCAGGCTGCCTCTGGGACTCCCATCTGAGGCCAGTCTCTCTCTTCTCTTAACCTTCATGACACAGGGCTCACTGTGTTTCCGTTTCTCTGAGAGATGACAGCCCAGCAGCTTGAGGGACCCGTGGGACCTGCAAATGAATTTTGTGTAGATAACTTAGCCTGTATTTTAAGTCAGACCATCCCCAATGTGTCCTGCAACTTCCTAAGTATCTGTGCAGTCTCCACTTCCGATGAGGTAGCAACAGACGGAAACCCGGCTCTTATATCTTATTTGTATCTTACCCAGTCCATGTGCTAGTCCAGGTCCTGTGAAACAGGATGACCTGTGTGAGAGAAAGTGGGGAGGGAGAGGGAAAGGGCGGGAGCGCCATCAGAGGCAGCGAGTGTGGCTCTGCGGGGAGGAGAGGCGAGGGCATAATGGAGAAGCCCTTCAAGCCACTCCCTGTCCTGGGCTCCTAGCTAGCAGAGAACCACCAGCACCGGCACAGCCCTGGCGCGGGTCCTGGAGAGGCAGGCCGTTTGTCCGAGAGGTCACACAGCCTGGTGGGGACAGGCCCAGGAAGGATGTGCTCCTCCTCTGTGCCTTCCAGCCCTAGTCACCCTCTGGGCTGCTGCCAGGAAACGGAGCTGTCCCGCCCAAGACCCTGCGTCTCAACCCTGAACCCCAGCGCTGGGCACGGAGGGGAGAGAAATGGGCTGGGAGGGTCTGAGCACCCCTCTCTCCCATTCTACTCTCAGGGAGGGGAGGGTGGCCAAAGGGCCCCCAGTTGCTTCTAACCTAGGGATTTTTCCGGAAGAGAATGGACAGTGTTTCTGAGGGAACACTGCAGGGAACTGGGACAAGGTCTCTCCCGGGCCAGCCTGTTCACAGCTCCAACCTCTGGGAGGCGAGATGGCCCTGCCAGGTCAGCCTGGGTCTTGTGACTGCACTGGCCCTTGCTGTGTATTTACTGGAAAACATTCAAGGAAAGAAAAAGGCAAGAAGGAAGCCCACCACGACTTAAAGGGCTATTACCTCTTGGGGTGAGCAGGTGGCTTTACATTAAGCAAAAACTCTGTATTTTCTAAATTGCCTATTTTATAATAATGATTTTTAAAATTTCCCAGTAAAAATCATAAGTATTTTTACTGGAAAAACTCACAGTGATTAAGGGACAAGGCAAAAGGAAGGAAGATCGTCTTTTGTTGCCCAGAAGCCAGGCCTGATATACAAGGAGAGGCAGAAATCGAAGAAAAATAGGAGAAAGGTTTATGTTACTCATGTGTGTGGAAAGAATATTAACTTGTAGATCTGCTGCAGAACAATGCCTCAGATCAGATTTTCTCAACTCCCTACCCTACCTCGGGGCTCTGCAGCTGTGTTCTTCCAGATCTTTTCATTCTGGGAAAATTTTAAAAAATCAGATTTTCATTTTAATGCTGACTTAAATCTGTTTAGCAGTTTTAAACACGTGTTAACTTGCAATTGGAAGATCTTTATACAGCAAGTCTTTGGTTTCTTTTTTTCTCAACTTGGGGTCTTGGAGATATATTCTTGGGGGTCCTCCATATTTTTATTTCCTTCGAAAGGAATCTGGGTATTTGAGAGATGCTGGCTTGACTGTTCTTGGAATTCCTGTGACGGAGAGGGCTCCTTAGGACAGGGTGCCCCCTACTGGAGGAGTCAGTGTGTCCGATGTGTGTGTGTGTGTGTATGTGTGCGGTGAGTATGTGTGTGTGGTGAGTGTGTGTGTGTGGTGTGTAGCGTGTGTGTCCTCAGAAATACAGGCGTGGCTGTGTTTCTTCTTTCTGTATAGAGAATACACTCTCCCCTGGGGTTTCTTCAGAAGGAAGACACTGGATGCGTGTCCCACTTCTCTCTCAGGACTGGGAGGCTATTGTTGCCTCGCATCTCAGAGCTGTGGGGCCCTCTCTGTCCCTGACAGACCAGTCTCTCTTCTACCCAATGACAGAGACCTCTGTGGGGTCCAGGGGACAGGCCTTTCTGGTCTGCTCTGGCAGGCCTGGCTGAAAGCACCGTGGCGCTTCTGTGGGCTCCACTCTGGCGACTGTGTAGAGCCACATGGCCTCTGAGGGACTGAAAGGAGAATGAAAATAAAGGGGGGACTCGGACACATGGCATTAGAACAACTGGCTAATCATTCGGGAAAATGTAGGTGAATTTCTTCACAATCAGAGGCTAGGGAAGGCCTTTGTTATCAGAGCACAGAATTCAGTAGCTGTGAAGAAGAAGATGGATGAAGTGGGCCTCATAACTTCTGTGGGCAAAATGCCAATCAGCAAAGTGAAAATAACAAAAAACTGAAACAAGGCATTTTCCACACACAGCCACACAAAGCCCTATTTCCTTAATTTGCAGAGGAATCATACAAATCGATAAAAAAAAGATGATCGATCCTATGAAAAAATGGGCAAAGGATGTGAACAGGCTATTCACAGAAAGGGAAGGACCCGTGGCCCCAAATCCTGTGAAGACTGTAGCCCTCATTCTTCATTAAATATGAATCTGAACAAGCAGGTGCCTTTTTAAACTAAGTTTTTAGAAACTAAAAGATAGATATTACCCAATGTTGATGAGGGCTTAGGGAAATAGTCACTTTCATACACTGATGGTTGGAGTATAAATTGGTACGAATTTTCCTAGAACAATTTGGCAATATATTTAAAGCAAAAATTTAAATATACGTGCCCTTTGACCTAACTTACATAGCTCTGTATTTGCCCTATGGATAGATTTGCAGAAATAGCCAAGATAAACAAGCAAGGATGTTCATGATAGATTTGTTTTAATAGGAATAAAACTGGAAACAACCCAAATTTCATCAATAGGCGACGTTTAATAATTTGTTTAAATAAATTATGGCACGGCCATAAAGTGGGATCTATGCAGGCATTAAAAGAATGAAGCAAACCTATGTGTGTTCGTATGGAAAGAACTCTGATAGATTCTAAGTTTTTTTTTTTTTTTAAAATGTAGTTTAGTACACTGTGCATAGCATAATCCCTTCTGAGTAAAAATGATATAAATATGTAAAAGTTTTGGTATTGTGCATACACTTTTTGCTGGAAAGATATATAAAAAATGTAGACAGTTAATACTATTGGGTGGTAGAACAGGGGAGACCTTTATTTTCTTTCCAGTTTATACCTTTCTGTGCTGTTTGACTTTTCAAACAATGTACATACGAACTTTATTTTTAAAAGATCAACAGAAGTATTCTGGGCAGGAGATTTATGGATTTTAAAATATGTTTCAATATGTAAATAGATAAACATTAAAAAAAATAGGATTGAAGTGTATGACTCACACAAAATAAAATAACCAAGTTCAAACGTTAACATGCTTCTACACTTTAATTTTGGGTTCTCACCCTACAGGTTACAGAATATGGAACAGTTGCATTGGTTCACCATACATTTCTAACTCCTCTTCTCAGAAGAAGAAACAGATAAGCCTGGTTTTATAATATTTTCACCTTCCTCTTTTAAACAACCCTAACAATCTATAAAAATGGATTTTCTGACCAAAGTGAAACGAAGTGGTTTCCAGACCCTGTGAGGGGGGCGGGTTTTCTGGTGTGGAGGTCCTGCCAGCAGTGGCATCAGACATGGATGTCGGGCCAAATGCAGAGACTTGGGGGCAAAAACAGGTGAGGTGCTCTTGGGGGAGGGGACACCCATCCAGCTGGAGCTTCTGAATTCTACTCTTACTCCATAAATACGAAAGTCAGAGTAACCCTGGGCACCCCCCTTTTCCCTGTTGCCTGTGCCCACAAGCTCATGAGACTTCTGAGACGTGTTTGGGAGAGCCCTGGGCCAGGAGTGGCAAGTCCCAGTTCTGAGGGTGACTGGGTGCATTGGCTGCACACCCTCAAGCTCTGGCCACATGACAACAGCTGTTCACTGGGCATCTGCAGAGCCCACAGCTAGGTGCTGTGCTGGTGCTGGGCACGCACAGGTACCTACCTCAGGTACCAGACGCAGGCAGTGGGGCATCGCAGTGTGAGCTGGGGCGCTCTGGAGAGGACCTCCACTTGCCTGAAGTTTGGGGAGTTTCTCTCCGTCCTGGGAGAGAGTGTCTGTGATGGGGAGGACTCTTCTGCTGGAGATCCAGTCTCAGGATGAAAGATGAGAAAGTGACTTCAGTGAAGCAAACATGCCCAGAGGGTAGCATCTGGGTGGCTACAGAGTAGGGCTAATTCTTCATTGACATATTTTCTTTATAATGAAGTGGTTAATGGAAGCTATAAAGATATATTTGCCCCCCCCCAAATTCTCTTCCCGTTTTGAAACAGGAAAAGAGCAACCTGTAAACATTTTAAAGGTGTTTTGATTGACTCGAGGACCCGCCCCCCCACCAAAGTTTGCCGGAGACAAAGGGGAGTCTAATGGAGGTCTAGCGCCACCTAGTGGTGGCTAGAGAGAGAACTTGAGAGGGACAGGAGGGAAGAGACAGTGGGACACACAAGCCCGCTCACCTGGCTGAGAGAAAACTTTCCACAGGCTGCTCTCATTGGAAAGAGGTCCCCCTGAAGCGCCTTTGGGTGAAGGGTGGAGGTCGGAACAAGCGAGCGCCTCTGGGGCGTCTCTTGGGAAAGGAGGATAGAAGTGGGAGGCTACCCTGGCAGCAGTAGTGGAGAAACGTCTGTTGCCTATTCTGGGTCTAGGGATGAAGGGCATTTGAACTGACTGAAGGCTGTTGACTTACTGGAGATGTGCTTCCTGGCTCCTATATGTCTTTCAACTTTTACCATGAAGGAGTTTTAAATTTTTATGTGGTCCTATTTATCATACTTTTCTTTTATGATTCTCTGATCTTTGTAACGTTCTTAGAAAAGCCTTCCTGCCAAGTAAAGGTCATTTAAAACATCTATGAGAGAAAGAGGATGCTGGGGTATTACATTCACTTTGAGCATTTTTCTTTGAGTTCAGTTTTGTTATTTTTAAATCTATTCCGTGTTCATTAGTGGCTCTGTGCTTCCCGGCTAACTTCCAGACAGCTGAGCCAAAGCCCCTGGGAATCTTCAGGGTCTCTACGGTGGGAGGAGGCTGGCTCAGGAACTCAGGGAGGACACCTCCCCTGCAACAGGTGTCTTCCTCAGGCTGGCACCTAAAGGAATCCCATCCTGGGGCAGGCAGAGCATCGCAGGGATGTGGACTCAGACCGTCCTAGGGTTGACCCTCAGTGCTTTACTTATCAGCTCCTAATCAAGTATCTTAACTTTCCTAAGCCTCGGGATTTTCATTTGTAAAATGGGGATGCTGCTGCTGCTGCTAATAATAATAATAGTAGTTACTTCATAGGGTTATTACCAGGCTTAAATGAATTAATACAGATGAATTGCTTAGACCAAGGCCTGGTATGTATGTCTATGTGCTCCATAAATATCACCTGTCAGTATTATCTAAGCCAGTGGCCCTGAGATGGGTCAAGGGATGCTGTTTGAAATTACTAAACAAGTTTTCCAAGCAGGGATACATGTGGCCCTCTTTCTGGTTTTGCATATTTTTCTTTCAGCTTCTTGCAGGAATCTCCATCTGTCCTTTTAGATGCAATCTTAAGAATGCTTGGTCTCAGGCCTGGATTTTATCCATAGGCACTATAGGCCCAGGACTTAGGCCTAGGTGCTTTCTAAGGATCTGCTTAAGACTGTAAAAAAATATTACCGGCTCAAAATTATGAGAGGAAAACTTCAAAATCGAAATTAAGAAATGTTTACTTAAATGTCTATAAAACAATGTTGTGGCAACTTCATTAACTGTTAAACGAGTACTCATAAATATTTCATTATATTTGAAGACAATCGTAGGTTTTTCTCACTTGGCAAGAACTCCAACACATGCAAGATTGTTTAGAAATAAAACCAATTGTAAATTCAGTGAGTTCCTTTTAGTCCAGTGATTTCAAAAGCCAAATTTACAAAAATCCTTTCAAAATGTTTAAGACAGGAAAATTATGTTTAACGTGGGGTGTAGTATATTTTACTATGTTTGACCTTATACAGTTAGGCACCAAAGATAAGAGTTTGGGGGTCTGTGAAGATCTTACAATTAGTCTTGGACCTAGGGGCTGCCTCCCAGGAGGCAAGTCTGTCTGTGAGCAGAGGAGGGAGCAGGTGTTACCCCTCGCTGTACAGCCACCTCCTGCCCTACCTTCTAACGTGACTAGCCCTGCCTGGGTGGCAGCCTGCACTGGTCTGGCCCCAAATTTCCCCAGGAAAGCCTGCAGGCATTCTTTAAACATTATCCTCTCACCTAGAACACATGTCCATGTTCACAGTTTCCCAAAGTGTGATCAGTTAATGACCTGCATGAGATTGGGGCAAGGCCCTTGAATCTGCATTTTATTAGACGTTCTTCCCCTGTCCCTCCCCCTGTAGATGATTCTGATGCATGCTGAGTTTGAGGCTCATCAGTCCACAGTGTGTGTGTACTACAGGAGGGGGGCAAGATGATCCAGTTTTAAAAAATGGATTTTATTTTTTAGAGCAGTTTTAGATTCACAGCAAAATTGAGTGGAAGGTACAGAGGTTTCCCATATACCCTCTGCCCCAACACATGTGTAGTCCCCCCCCCATTATCAACATCCTCCACCAGAGTGGTACATTTGTTACAACTGATGAACCTACATTGACACATCATTATACCCCAGAGTCCAGAGTTTTCATGAAAGTTCATTCTTGGTGATGTACATTCCATGGGTTTAGACAAACGTATAATGTCATGTACCCACATTATGGCATCACACAGAGTATTTCAGAGCCCTAAGAATCCTTTGTGTTCCACCCATTCATCCTTCCCTCCCCCTAACCCTTGGCAACCACTGATCTTTTTCCTGCCGTAGTTATGCTTTTCATACAGTGTGTAGTCTTTTCAGATTGCCTTATCCCACTTAGTAGCGTGCATTTAAAGTTCCTCTATGTCGTTTCATGGCTTGATAGCTCATTTCTTTTTAGCGCTGAATAATATTCTACTGTCTGGATGTACCACAGTTTATTTATCTATTCACCTACAGAAGGACATCTTGGCTGCCTCCACCTTTTGGCAATTATGAGTAAAGAGGCTATAAACATCCACGTGCAGGTTTTTGTGTGGACATAAGTTTTCAGCTCCTTTGGGTAAGTACCAAGGAGTGCAACTGGTGGATCATATGGTAAGAGAATGTTTCGTTTTGTAATAAACCACCAAAATGTCTTCCAGAGCTGCTGTATTGTTTTCATTCCTGTCAGCAGTGAATGAGAGTTCCCGTTGCTCTGCATCCTCACCAGCACTTGGTGTTGTCAGTGTTCTGGATTTTGGCCATTCTAATAGCTGTGCCGTGGCATCATTGTTGTTGTTGTTTTTTTAAATTTAATTAATTAATTTTTTGCTGCATTGGGTCTTCGTTGCTGCGCCTGCACTTTTCTCTAGTTGCAGCGAGCAGGGGCTACTCTTTTTTTTGGGGGGGGCTACTCTTTGTTGCGGTGCGCGGGCTTCTCGTGGTGGCTTCTCTTGTTGCAGAGCACGGGCTCTAGGTGCACAGGCTTCAGTGTTGTGGAGCACGGGCTTAGTTGCTCCAAGGAATGTGGGATCTCCCCGGACCAGGGCTCAAACCCGTGCCCCCTGCATTGGCAGGTGGATTTTTAACCACCGCGCCACCAGGGAAGTCCTGGCATCATTGTTTTGGTTTACATTTTCATGGTGACATAAGATACAGAACATCTTTTCAAATGCTTATTTCCCATGTGTATGTTTTCTTTGGTGAGGTGTCTGTTAAGGTCTTTGGCTCATATAAAAAATTGAGTTTTCTTATTGTTGGATTTTAAGTGTTCTTTGTATATTTTGGAGAATAGGCCTGTTTTAGATATGTCTTTCGCAAATATTTTCTCCCAGTCTGTGGTTTGTCTTTTTATTCTCTTGACAGTGTCTTTTGCAGAGCAGAAAATTTAATTTTAACGAAGTTCAGCTTATCAGTGATTTCTTTCATAGTTCATGCCTTTGGTGTTGTATCTAAAAAGTCATCACCAAGCCTAAGGCCATCTAGATTTTCTCCTATGTTATCTTCTAGGAGTTTTATAGTTTTGCATTTTACATTTAGGGCTGTGATCCATCTTGGGTTAATTTTTGTGAGTGGGGGTGTAAGGTCTGTGTCTAGATTCACGTTTTTGCACGTGGATGTCTAGTTGTTCGTGTACCATTTGTTGAAAAGACTACCTTTGCTCCATTATATTCCTTTGCTCCTTCATCAAAGGTCAGTTGGCTGTGTTCATTTCCAGGCTCTTTATTCTGTTGCATTGATCTATTTGTCTCTTCTCTCACCAATACCACACTGTCTCAATTACTGTAGCTTTATAGTAAACTTTGAAGTTGGGTAGTGTCAGTCCTCCAACTTTGTTCTTCTCCTTCAATATTGTGTTGGTTATTCTGGGTCTTTTACCTCTCCCTACACACTTTAGAATCAGTTTGTTGAGATCCACAAAATACCTTGCTGGGATTTTGCTTGGGTTGCATTGAATCTATAGATCGAGTTGGGAAGAACTGACGTCTTGACAATACTGAGAACTACTAGTGTGTTCAGCCCTGAACTTAGTCCTGGGAGGTAGGAAACTCGACTGGAGTACACAAGAGCACAGGACAGGCTCCCCCAGAGTGTTGGCAATGAAACCGCACCTCGCACAGTTCTAGGCATACAGGCAGTGCTCAATACGGTCACTGGAGCGATGAATGAAGCTGAATCCCAAAGCGCCTGGGAACAGGGCAGTAAGGTGGCCATTCCATGCTATGATGATTAGCGAAGACTCCCATCCTTCAGAGGAAAGGCCTAGCCTCAGGGAAAACTTTGTGGCAAAGGTACTGTTGAGAAGGACACTGGCCAGAAAGACTGCTCTGGACAAGGCTCTTGGGCTTATCAATTAACCTTAATTGATAGGTTAATTCACTGCCTTATTGATTCATTGATTTGTTTAATAAATATTTGTTAAGAATAAATATTTGTTAAGAATCTACTATGAACTCAGGGATCTCCCCATCCAAGACGTCCAGCTGCCCCCTGCAGTTCAAGCAGGACTTCTGTACATGTTTTCTGATGGCTTGATAACTATGGGCTGGGCCTCAGAGCATGGTAGAGGGGCCTTGTATCCCAGCCAGGGATGGCTGTGGCTGTTTTCTGTTTTAAGGCTAGTTTCTCAACAGGGAGGGAAGTGTCATGCTGTTGACGAAGGTGGTCTCAAGTTTGGGGGAGCCTGGCTTGACCTAGCTGAACTCCACTCTTGCCTGCCTGGTGGGGGACCATCCCTGTGGCTCGTTCTGGGCTCAGTCTCCAGGGGCTCGGGGAAGGAAGAAAGGAGGTTCTCAGTCAAATATTTTATTATTTTATCAACATGGAGACGCTTCAAGACTTGAACTGATCTGGGAGCTGTGGAGAGTGAGAAAGAAGGGGAAGGGAGAGGTGAGCCAGCAGGAGGAGACCAAGCAAGGAGCAACAAGGGCAGAGAGACAGGAGGAGAGAAAGTGATGGGGATGGAGAGAAGCAGGGAAGGGCAGGGAGAAGGGGAGAAAGACAAAAGGAGGGAGGGAGAGGGGGAGGGGGGAGGAAGAGGGAGAGAGAGAAGGGAGCCAACCAGAAGGGAGAGAAACGAGGGAGAGAGAAGGGGGGACTGGGAGCTGCTGCTGAAAGAGCCCCGGTTCCACACTGAGGCCCTGCCTGGGGTCCTTCCTCTCCTGCACGTTGGTGTGAGAGCTCACAGCACCCACACGGACACATGTGTACACACAGCCAAACACAACGCACTGACACCCACCCCCTTGGGCAGCGCCTTCAGAAGCTACACTGCTGGGGAGGTGGGGTTGCCACGGTGACAGGTGCTGGAGCACCACCTTATGGGTATTAATAGCTTCCATTGAAGCCACCAAAACAGTGACTTCATCCAGCCAGCCGTTTCCCTGACTGGTTCCTTCTCCCTCCTCCCTTCTTGATTGGGGCTGGGAAGGGCCCTCGGCCGCACAGACCGCTTCCCGCCTCCTGGCAGCCACCTTGGTGAAGGATGGCTTGAAGGCCTCAGGGATTCCATCCAAGGTCCAGGAGGAGGGGTGTGATGCGGTTCTTTGCTCCTCTGAGCTGGATCTAACCACCGCCCCTGCCAGGAAAGGGTTTCTGAGGCACAGGACCTGTCAGAGGGGTCACCCTCAGCTGCTCTGGGTCCCATGCAGCCACACCTACCTCCTCTAGGTCCCTGCCTGGCCAGAGACTTCCAGCCAGTTGCCACTTGACAGTGGTGTCCCCTGCCACAGCACAGAACTCCTTGGAAAATCAAGGGCCAGTCTAGGGAGGCGACCCGGGCTACAAGATTTCAGAGGCGTCACGCTTGAGCTCGAGCAAGTGCAGGGCTGGTGTTGCACGCTGCTGAGAGCGAGTGCCTCCTTCCATTTCACACCAGGGAGGCCTCCCTTGTCTCATCCTAATCCCAGCCCTGTTGATACTCTCATTGTCTCCTCAACCCTCTGGGATCAGGGGACATTTCTGTCCTGCCCTCAGTTCCTTGCCTTGGTCCCTAATGCCTGTCACCTTCCTGTGCGGCTCCCCCGGATCAGCTGTCCTGAGCTGCAGAGTCTCTGGACTCTTCAGGCAGGCACCGGTGTCTTGTCCCTCATTTCCCCTTCCCTTTGACCTCCTCCATCTCTCCCCTGCTTGGCCCACAGCCCCAAGTTTAGACCCCATGGGGCCTGTGACCTCCCTGCCATCCTCTACCTTCGGGGCCTCAGCCCACCCCCATCCTTGGCCTATGCCCCAGCCCCTCCTCCTGAGGAAGGGATGGAGGCGATGAGGCTCCGCGCAAGCCACTGTCAGCAAATCCTACCAAGGGCTTGCACTTGGCCCACACTCCGGGGGAATTAGTCTCATCTATACAGAGTTTTCAGATTTATTCCGATGCCAGCAGTAGCCCACAGTGACCTCATTCCAGCAGACTTCAGGGGGTATATGAGTGCAAGAGAGTGTGTGCGCGCTTGTGTAGAAGTGAGTGTGTGAGAGAGTGTAGAGGTGTGTGTGCAAATGTGTGAGTGTGCT
Organism: Aethalodelphis obliquidens; assembly: GCF_003676395.1. Taxonomy (NCBI): domain Eukaryota; kingdom Metazoa; phylum Chordata; class Mammalia; order Artiodactyla; family Delphinidae; genus Aethalodelphis; species Aethalodelphis obliquidens. Next base: position 20,565,174 of record NW_020837955.1, read on the forward strand.
GCCATTCAGAGCCCACGGATTTCTGATGCATGAGTCATCGGCTGGAGTGAGCCTCGGGGAGATACGCCCATAAAAAGACAGCACCCCTGACCTGCCACGTCCATTCTGCAGCTGGCTGGGCACATGATCCTGGGCATCTAAGAGGCTGGGGGCAGGGGTGGGGGCTGTCTTTCCCTCCAGACCCCAGAGAGCAGCTGTCAAGGATATTTCTAGCTCGCCTGGAGTCCCAGGCATTTAAGGATGTGATGCCTGCAATGGGGTGAGGGTGGAGGGCGGGGGAGGGAGAAAATGGTGGTTCAGAGGCTTTCCTCCCAGGGCTCTCGGTGGAGCTCTGCTGGCAGGCAGGGCGATTCACCCATTCCACAAGCATTTTTGGACAGTCTGTCATGTGCTAGGCATAATCCTGGGGACTGGTGACATCATGGTGAATGGAGTTGTCCTGTTCTCTCCCCTCACAGAGCTTATGTTCTAGTGGGGGAGGCACAACAGAAACCAGGGGGAAAGGCTACTTTCAAACTAATTCCAGAAGATAACATAGAGTAATGCTATGGAACATGACTGAGAGTGGTGAGGGTTCTCTAGCTGGGGCGGGCAGTCAGGGAAGGTCAGGAGGTGACACAAGAACTGTGCCTGAATATTGAGGAGCTGTCATATGGAGACTTGAGGAAAGAACCTTCCAGAAGAGGATGGACGAGATGCCTGATGCCAGCCCACGTCCTCGCTGGATTCTGGGTCAGAGTTGCTGTAGCCAGTCAGGGAGCTAGAGGTGATCTAGAGGAACAGGAAGGCAGATTCTCTGTCCTGGGGGGAACCTGTCTCACCTTCTAGCCCTGATAAGACAGGCAGAAGGAGATGCCCCCATGTCTAGGTAGGAGGAGAATGACTCCCTTTCCCTTCCTGCAGGTCCTTGGTAGCAGTGCTGAGCTCCAGGATGGATGAGTCATGTGAACAGGTGACATGCTGAAGGCCCCTTCCTCCAGGAAGCCGCCTTTGACTGCTGCAGGCCACAGAGGCCCCCACCTCTGAGAGCTGACAGAGCCACTTGGTTCAGATTTGGTGGTTCTCTGACGGTTTGTCCCTGAGATTTGTTCCCGCACCTTGGCCCTCCATCCCATCTCCTAGGTCCAGTCTGTGTTCATCTAAAGGCCCCCCAACGCTATGTGTCCAGTAACTGAACAGCCTGGTGTTCTTGTTCTGAGCCTTTGTCCCAGCGCCCCTTGGATCTGACTGAGAGCAAAGGGTCAAGCGCTGGGATTCCTCAACTCACTTCATTTATTCAGTCATCCATCCACTCTATAAAAATTCTTTTTTCTGGTTTACTATGTGCCGGGCGCTGAACCCGGCGCTAGAGAAATTGGAACTTAGGGCTACCTCGCCCCGGGCCTGGCACCCAGGGAACTCACCGTTCTTGCTGTACAGTTTCTCTTGTTTTCAGGACCAAGTTCCACTGTTGGTGAGAGGAATAAACCCAACCCCTGGAGCCTCAATCTCTGCCGGATATTTGACCCCAACTCGGGCCCAGGGACCGCCCCCCCCCCCGCCCCCCCCGGGCCGCGGAGGACTAGTGGCAGCCGGGAACGCGGCGCACCGGGGGCCACATCTGGCTGAGCGGGCGCGCGCGTGTCACTAAGACGCTCATTCACCGGCGCAGCTGTCACCATAACAACCGGAGCGAGGGAATCCTGGCGACTGCTGGGGGCGGGGGCGGCGGTTGCGCGAGGGACCCCGCGGGGGCTGGAGCGTGGCGGCCCTGGGAGACCCACCACCGCGGCAGCGCCCAGCACACCCCGCGCTCCTCGGAGCCCCGCTCCATGCCGAGCCGCCGGCGGGAGGGCGCCACTCACGTTGCAGCCTCGGCCGTCCCCGCGGGCGGGGACCCAGCCGGCGCCGAGCCGCCGAGACTCCGGGCAGGCCGAGCCGCTGAGCGCCCGCTCCGGGAGCCCTGACTCTATGGCCCCGGGGGAGCGCGCCGGAGCCACCGCGCCGCCCGCTACCAGCCAGAACCGGAGCGCCAGCGGGAGGAAGAGGGGAGCCCCGGGCGCCGCCAGCCCCGGCCCAGGGGCGCGCCCGCCGCGGAAAATGGCAGGCAGGTAGAGGGCCCCCGCGGCGGGCAGGCCCCGCCGAGGACCGAGGAGCCCGGAGACTGGGAGGAGAAGAGCGGCCTGCCCGCCCCCTGCCGCAGCCCCACCAGGGCCCTCCCCCGGCGGCGCGCGCGCCGGCGCGCGCACACACTTGCACACCGTATCTCCTCTGCTGCTCAGCCTCGCCTGCCCCCCGCGAGCACCGAACCCCCTGGGGCCGGATGCCATGGGTAACAACTTCTCCAGTATCCCCTCTCTGCCCCGAGGAAACCCGAGCCGGGCGCCACGGGGCCACCCCCAAAACATCAAAGGTAAGGCTCCGCCGGGGCCGGGCGCAGCTGGAGGACTGGGGCGCAGGCGGAGGGGCAGGGAGAGGTGGAGAGGTGTGGCTGGCGAGGCCGGGCAGGTGCCACCTGTTGTGCGTATTTGGAGATGGGAGGTGCACCTCGGCCATGGAGGTGCGCTGGAGGTGGGGGGCTGCTAGTGATGACGGTGAAAATCAGGGAGGCTGGTGTTGCGTGGGGTCTACGCAGTTCTCCCAGCCAGCACCAGAAACGTCACTGGAGTCCCCTCAGGCCATGATGCTAGGCGAGCGTGCAGGGGTGAGGAAGGGCATTTGCCAGGTGGGTAGGGGAGTGTGGCAGGATGCTCGGGCTGGCCAGCTGTGCTTCCCAAGGGAAGCACCATTGTCTCCCTTTTCATCTGCCCATGGCTGGAGAGGTGATGCTGGAAGCACTAGTTGCATTTCCGATTGGAGTGTCTTAAAAATCCAGGACAGATTAACAACAGCCTGGAAGACTGGGCCAGAGCCGGTGGCCTCTGGAGTCCTCTGCAGCTACTGACTTTTTGTATCCACTGAATCAGGTTGTTTTCTGGTTCCCCAAAGGTTAGATGTCCAGTTGAAACTCTGGAAAGGAGGGCCTGGGAGCCTTGAGACAGAGTAACATTTACCGAGAAGGTCTTTGCCCTCCAAGTCCCTCGACCCACCCAGCACCCTCAGGGAGGCCCCAAGCCCTGTTCTTGGCTTTAACTCTTCAGTGCTGTCTCTGACCTTTGGAAGACACACCTGGGTCCTCCCAGGCCCTCAGAGCCCACAGATTCCCTTCAGGAAGCTCCTTTTCTTTCACCCTCAAAACCAGCCAACACTGGCTGGGCATCCTTATGGCTAAGAGTCAGGAAGGGAAGCCCTTGGGCTTTCACAAAGAACAACCCACTTCTTGAGACCCACCCCCACTGACCCCCAGCTTATGAGAAGGATACTAGTAATGCCCTTTGACAAAGCGTTGAAGTTTACAAAGAACTTTCACAAATACCTTTTCAAGTGGGCAAGGAAACTGCTCTGGGGAGTCCTCAGAGCTAATCATGCCCATGTTACAGTTGAGGAGAACGAATGCTTGTTTCACGTTCCCAAAGCCGGAGAGGCAGAACCAGGCTGCAGACCTGTATCTTCTGACTTGGAATTCTGTCCTCTCTTTTGCTGGACAGTTAACCTTCAGGAGTCGGGGAGAGGAGGAGAGGTGGGACCGCCGTCCTGCATTCTAACTCCAACCCTTTCAGAACTTCAGCTCTCACTTGGCTCAGGAAAATCAACGGGTTTGTTGTGTCTTTCTGGAAATTAATATGGCGGTACCTGTCAAGACCTTTTAAAATATCATCTTCATTGACCTTGTGATTCCACCTGAAGAACTGATCCTAAGAAAATGGAAATGCAGGCAAACACTTATGTGCTAGGCCTAGGATGTTCATGGTAGTGTTGTTTATACTAGGAAAACAACCTAAATGAACTGAAATCGTGGTGGATCCTCTTGGTGGAGTATTATGCAATCTTTAAAATAGTATTATTGAAGAATATTTGATCACTTGGGGAAGTGCTCACAGCAGCATAATGACAGTTGTAAAAAGCAGCATACAAAGTTGTGTAGACTGTAAGAGCCCAATTTTGTTAAAATGTTATGAAGGCAAAAAAAAAAAAAAAAAATCAAACAGCCCTTGAAAGAAAGTTTCTCAAAGGTTAACAATTGTTTCCTCTGGGTAATGAGATCACATAAGATTTTTTCTTTTCTTTTTTATATTCTGCTCTTTTCTAAAATTTCTACAATAAACAAGTATTATTTTTTATAATCAGCTGTAAGTATTAGATGTATGAAGACTGTTTCTGAGCATTGAAAACAGATTTATAATGATGGAGGAACCCGTGGTTGTCATCCAGTTCAATGTCCTCCCTTACAAGGGAGAAGAATGAGGGAAAGGGAGAGTGAATTGACCAGTTACTCAGTGGGTCAGTTAAGAGAAGGTGGCAAAGCCAGACTAAGTCCTTCAAGGGCAGGGGTTAGCTGGGGACCGGTGAGTTGACTTGGTGCTTGAATGCTCACCAACTGCCCCAAGAAGGCTGTGCTCCATCCATGACCCTAGGGAAGCCCAGCAAAGGCCTCCATAATTGCACCCCTTTTAACCTAAATTGGGATTGTGGGGATGTGAGGTCTCTGTGGCTGGGGTCTTTGGCAAGGGATGGTGAGCAGGAGAGGGTCTGAGGCCCTCCCATGTCCCTGCTCCCACCCTAGCCTCCTCCTCTGCCTGAATCCCCACCTATCTGGCCTGGGAAGGCCCCTTTTTGCTGCCTCCCTGGTTTACAGAGATCAGTTCTTATTCAGTGGGAGTAAATGGTGGAGAAATTCTCCCTGCCAGCAGTCTCCCTCCCACTGCCCATCTCCCTTCAGGCTCAGCTTACCAGAATCCACTCTCCTCTGTCCCTAACCACAAACCTAGGTGGCCGGGAGAATTTTGGTTCTGCTCCTTCCAAGCCTGAGATGAAGGATCAGAGCATGCCGTGAAGGCTGCCCATGGGTTCCTTCATCCAGGGTCCCCTTATCCTGCTTCTCAGCCTGACTTTTCCCCATCCTAACAGAGCCATCAGTTTTATTCTGTGATTGTTTTAATGTTCACTCCAAGTTCCTTTCTAACTGTATCAGCATTGACCTAGGAGTCTTCTCTGATACATCAGTGGTCATCCAGAATTCCATCCCCATTTTATTGGTATGACCTTGATACTGGCTGTGATTCCAAGACTGTTCACCCTGAGTTCTGCTGGGACAGCTTTCAGCTCCGATTCTTATCAGTGTGCATCCAGAAATTTGCTGGTGGGAGGCAGGGAACTCTCGATTTTTTTTCTCCTTCCATAATTGCAATCTATTGATTTCTCACCATTTTAATTAAAACAACTGGAAAGGACCTGGCATAACAGGGACCCTGAGACTCACTAGAGATCTAAGATTGGTCTGGCTGTCAGGCTGACGTGAAATGAGGCTCGTCCATCACCTGTCAGGTGGTAGACTTTGGTCTTCTTCCTGAAGACACACTGACCTCACTCCACTGCTGGTGATTCCCACTGGGGTCTGAACAGTGTTGGTCTAGGAGTGTCCACGGGAGAGGTCCAAGGTATAGCTCTGGGGTTAGGACCAACAGACAGTTATGAGGAGCTGCCATGTGCCTGGGTCAGAGGTGAGGGCTCATGACATCTCTGTAGATTCACAGACTGAAGATGTACTTGATAAGGTAGGACTGAGGGAAGGAATGGAATCAAATGCTTGGTTGGATTGTTGAAATCCCAGATATGTGTGGGCAGAGGTCAGAAATGGGGGGTCAGGGAAGAATTTGAGCTGGACATGGAAGGAACTGTAGAAGTTGGATCGATGGCAAGGGGTGCAGCGAGAGTCCTAGGGTGTGGAGAGGAGGGTAGGGCAAGGGACGTGCAGCAAAGGCTTGGAGGTGGGATGAGTGAGTGTGTGTATATATTCTCAGTGATGGGAACGGGGTGACTGGGGCAGGGGATTCACGTGTCATGGAGACAAATACAGATAATGAAGATCTTCCTCCTTCCCCATCTCTTTCTGAGTGCCTGCCTGCTTGGTGCTAAGTGTTGGGGGAAAGGTAACTAGGAATGCCTATGGGGAGGACGACTCAGTCCCAGTGGTCACCCATAGATGGGGGTTGGATAGGCCACCTCCTATCACTGTTTTTTTTTTTTTATTGTGGTAAAATTCACATAACATAAAATTCACAGTTTTAACGTTTTAAAGTGTACAATTAACTGGCATTTAGTACAGTCACAATGTTGTGCAACCACCGCCTCTGTCTAGTTCCGGAACATTTTCATCACCCCAAAAGGGAAGCCTGCACCCATGAAGCAGTCACTCCTTATTACTCCCTCCCCTGAATCCCTGGCAACCACTAATCTACTTTCTGCCTCTAGGCATTTGCCTATACTGGACATTTCATATAGATGGAATCATACTATATTTGTTCTTTTGAGTCTGATTTCTTTCACTTAGCGTAATGTTTTCAAGGCTTATCCATGCTGTAATATGTATCTTCTTTCCCTTCTGTGGCTGAATAATGTTCCATTATACAGATATGCCACGTTTTGCTGATCCACTTGCCAGTTGATGGATATATATATTTTTTGCGGTACGCGGGCCTCTCACTTTTGTGGCCTCTCCCGTTGAGGAGCACAGGCTCCGGACACGCAGGCTCAGCAGCCATGGCTCGCGGGCCCAGCCGCTCTGTGGCACGTGGGATCTTCCCGGACCGGGGCACGAACCCGTGTCCCCCGCGTCGGCAGGCGGACTCCCAACCACTGCGCCACCAGGGCAGCCCTTGATGGATATTTTTGATGGCTATTTGGATTGTTCCACCTTTTGGTTATTGGGACTTTTGTGCTGTGAAGATCTGTGTATACGTTTTTGTTTGAACACCTGTTTTCTGTTCTTTGGGGTATATACCAAGGAGTGAACCTCCATCTTTTCAAAGCTGGTGCTTTTGCATTGGACATTTCACAAAGCCGCTGGTTGTGACAGATGTAGGGAGGTTGTCTCCGTCCAGCTTTGGTTGGGTGTGACACCAGCCAGACACCTGTTGTCTTCAGTCTCTTTTCCGTGGTGGCTGAGGCTCCCGGCAGGCAGAGGGAGGAGCTTCTAAGGTTGGCCAAGGAGCTTTGATTCTTTGAGGTGGACCGGTGTGAGCTACAGGAACTTTCTGCAGACCCTGAATCTCCTCACTGCTCCCTGAGGCCAGGGGTGGGGGATGCATTCTCCTAGGACAAGGCCCTAGCCATTTTCCAACCTTCACAACCTTGCTGCTACTTTCCTGATCTGGGTCCTCCTCCCAGATCTAGCTGGCCTCTTTGCCTCCCATTCCTCCTTTGATGCCAGAGGGATCCTCCTAGAGTATGCCTTTCATCTCGCCCGTCCCCTATCAACAGTCTTCAATGTCATGACCCAGCCTGCCATAATCGGAAATTCAAGGCCTCCATTCTTTGGCCAACCCACAGATATTCCCACAGCCCTTGTGTGGGCTCCTCCCGTAGTTGTCATGACACTTGCAGGTTAGGTGAACTCATCCATCTCTCTGCTCCCAGCAATGCAGCAGACAGACCTGGCACGGTGAAGGGGTGGGGGCTGGTGGCCTCCTCTGCCCCCCCAAGACTTCAGAGAAGCTGGGCTGAGACAGCCCCCATGTTGAACCCAGAGCACCTGTCCTGCACACCCTGTTGGGTTTTCATTCAGTCTGACCTTTGAACCCTATATTGTTAATCATAAAAAATAAGATTTATAAGAGCCACCATGTGTTGGGTGGTTACTGTGTGCCAAGTACTTCCGTGTAGATTATTTCTATTAATATCCTACTGACAACCTGCTGAGGGGGAGGTATCATTGTCACCATTTTATATATGGGGAAAGAAAGGCTCAGAGAGGTTAAGTGACTAATCCCAGACCACACAGGTAGTAACTGCTGGAGCTGGGATTCAAACCCAGGTCTGTCTGACCTTAGAGTTCACTCTTGTGACCACTATATATCTTGCCCTTACAGAATTCACTCTAGGTGGGCTCTGTCTTCCATTGTAGGAAAGGAACTGGGGAGCAATCTCCTGGCCTCTGGACAGGGCCCCAAAGGAGGGAAAGGGAGTACCATGGGGTTCTTGATGCTCCTTCCCAACCCCTGCCCCTTCCACCTCCTCTGTAGGGCTTTGAGCCATGTAGACCCTTCAGCCAGTCATCAGACACTTTCAAGGGAACTTTCTGTTCCTTCGGGCCAGTGTTTCTCACAGTGAGGTTTTTCTACTGCCTGCACCAGCATTAGCGTCAGCTTGAAAGCACATCTAAAAGGCAGGTTCCCAGCCCCCAGGCCAGACCTACTGTCTCAGAATACCTTGGGGATGGGGCTCCCCAACCTGCATGTGTAACAAGAGCCCCAGCTCATTCTGATATACCTCAGAGTCTGAGAATTATCCAGGCTGTGGGGCCTCAGAACAGACCCACTCTGGCACTCTTGGAGTTGGTGAGATCAGGCGTCTCAGAGGAGGGGAGCCTGAGGCTGGATGGAGATTTGGAATGGACCTTTTCAAGGGCATCTTGGTGAGGGCGTGGCAGCAAAGGCGCGGAGGCAGGAAAATGCAAGGTGTTGACAGAGACAGTGAGCCGTCCCTCCCACCTGGGGTGTGAGACCCCCCAGTGGGGAGATGAACGGATCAATCTTTGAAGATAGACTGATGCCAGATCTTGCAGGGCCTTGGATTCCAGGATGAGTTTAGATCGATCCTGTGGGCAGTGGGAGCTATGGGTGGCTTTTGAGCAGAGGAGTGTAGTGATTTCCTTTAAACAGCAGCATCAGCAGAGGAGGGGGGAGGAGGGAATGAAGCATCCTGAGCTGCTGGGAGGTTAATGGAGCTACAGGGCTTCTGTCCTAGGCCAAGCTGAAAGGGCTGGGTGGGACAGCCAAGTTGACGACCTCATCTAGGCTTTCCCGTGGGTGAATCTGGAAGCATTTCTGACCAATGGCTATGGTCAGCAGGGCTATTGCACATCAGGAAAAAAAAAAAAAGGATTTTTAAGAAGTACAAGTCCTGATGCTGGGCACTATGCTAGGTTCATTCACATAGATTAATTCATTTAGTCTCTCAATAAATGTGAAGTAGGTATTATTATTCCCATTTTATAGGTGCAAAAACTGAGACTCATGTATATTAAGAATGCTGTCCAGAAACAATAAACTAGGAAATGGCAGAGCTGAGATTTCTATCTAGGACACCAAAACCCATGAGGGAGAAAATTGGCCTCGGGGGGAATTTCTGCATACTGGGGCTTTCTTTTCCCTGACCCTCTGAGATGGCATGTGCCCACTTCCAAGATGTGCACATTGAGGCCCAGGCATTGGCTCTAAATCACAGAGTGCAAGATGGTGACAGCATGGGCAAGGGCAGTAACAAAAGGAGGAAAAGGCAGGAGGAAGGAGGACAGGAGTGGGACACTGCCCAGGGGATGCCAGGGATGCCTCCATCTGGATATGCCAGCTGCCTGGGCCTATTTCCTGTTGGTTTGTGACTCTCTCACTCCTGGTCCTGCACACCCAGGGGCTGGAGGCTGAGGGGCTGCTTCTCCCTGATCTGGTTGCTTTGGCAACCCTGGGCAGGATGCAAGTGGTCTCCTTGGTAACGCCTGGGAAAACTGCCTGCAGGGCTGGAGGGAAGTGGACTGGCCAGCGGTCAGGCGGAGAACCAGGCCAGACCGGGCCACTGAGACTGCAGGCCTGTGGTGAAGGTCAGGCTTATGGAATAGCCCAGGCAGCCTGTTGGCCATTCCCCAGCAAGCCAGAGTCCAGAGGCCCTGGGGGCCTGGGGGCCTGCCTGGTGAGACCAGAGGCACTAATGGGCCAGCCCAGGAAGTGGGAGGAGATGGGGGTGAGAGTGGGAAGGGGGGAGAATATAGCTTCTGGATGACAGTTCCAGCTACAGGGTTTATTAAAAGATGTTTATCAGAGGTCATTACCCAGATCCTGCTGCTTTGGGAAATGAGCAGGTGCTGATGCCTGTGGAGCGCGGGGCAAAGAGAAAAGCAGGGCTAGAAGAAGAGGAAGAGTCACAGGCAGGCAGGTGGAGTCTTTGGTTTTCTCTCTGCTCTCGCTGCAGCTCTGGAGTAGGCTGGGCTCTGCGCTGGGCTCCAGAACTGAAGTTCTCCCAGGGTGAGAGTTGGGGTTCCAGGGATGCTCTGGTGCGGAGGCTCATTCTGTTGTTTAACAAACATGCTAAGCATCAATGATGAGCCAGCCGTTCTCCTAGGCGTGAGGATACGGTGGAACACAAAAAGATAAGGGCTCGCTGCCATGGGGCTTTCCCTCCATGGAGCTGAGAGCAAAAATGGCAAATGAACAAATGAATCCGAGTATGATAATAATTACTAACATATTATGTGCTAGATAGAGACTGTGCTAAGCTCTTTTCGCCTATTATCTCATTTAACCTTTAAAACAACCATGTGAAGTAAGTGTGATTATTAGCCCCATTTATGAACTGAGGCTTAGCGAGGTTAAGTAACTTGCCCAAGGTCACGTGGCTGGTATGAGTCAGAGCTGGGATTCTAGCCAAGATCTCTCTGACTTTGGCGCTACCACTAAAAAACCCCCAAAAACCCAAAAAAACCCCTTTTCATTTAGAACAGTTTTAGATTTACAGAATTATTGCAAAATAGCAGAGAGTTTCCACATAGCCCATGCCCAGTTTCCTCCATTATTAACATCTTACGTGTGTGTATGGAACGTTTGTGACATTAACATACCAATACTGATACGTGGTTATTAACTAACGTCTGTACTTTACTCCGATTTCCTCAGTTTTCCTTCATGTTCTTTTTCTGTACTAGGATCCCATCCGGGATACCACAGTATATTTTTAGCTACCACATTTTATATATATATAGTTGTGTTTTCTTATGCTCCTCTTGGTTGTGACAATTTCTCACACGTTCCTTGTTTTTGATGACCTTGACAGTTTTGAGGAGTGTTGGTTAGGTATTTTGTAGACTGTCCTTTCACTGGGATTTTTCTGCTATTTTCACGATTAGACTGTGGTTATAGGTTTTGGAGAGAAAGACCATAGAGGTGAAGTGCTGTTTTAGTTGCATCATATCAACGGTGTGTGTTCTCAACATGATTTATCACTGTGAATGCTGACCTTGATCACAGGCTGAGGTAGTGCTTGTCAGGTTTCTCCACTGTAAAGTTAAAGGTGCACTTTTCTCCCCATATTGCGCTCTTTGAAAGGAAGTCCTATGTGCAGCCCACACTAAGGGGCAGAGAGCTATGCTCTACCTCCTTGAGGCGGGGGCACTACTTTAACTGTTCTGTCAACTCTTTCTTTAGTTCCTTACCCAAGCAGTTACATTTGAATAAGGGCTGTGAAACAGAAGACCAGGGAACTTGGGGGAACCTGACCTGGTCTTGGGGGTCTGGGAAGTGAAATGACCAGGGAAGTGACCTGAAAATGAGTAGGGCTTGGCTTCATGTTCCTGGGGGTGCTCCTGCCATGTTGGGTGTGGAACTATTCATTTAGCATCCCTGACTTTTAAAAAAATTATTTTTATTTTTTTAAATTCTTTTAAAAAATTTTTATTGGAGTATAGTTGATTTACGATGTTGTGTTAGTTTCAGGAGTACAGCAAAGTGAATCAGTTATACATATACATATATCCACTCTTTTTTTTTAACATCTTTATAGGAGTATAATTGCTTTACAATGGTGTGTTAGTTTCTGCTGTATAACAAAGTGAATCAGCTATACATATACATACATCCCCATATCCCCTCCCTCTTGCACCTCCCTCCCACCCTCCCTATCCCACCCCTCTAGGTGGTCACAAAGCACCGAGCTGGTCTCCCTGTAGCACCCCTGACTATTAAATGTCACTGGCCAGCTTAAATGTCACTGTCATTAAAAAAACAAATAACTCTTCCCATATTTTTAAAAGCACCCCAGAGGGGGCAGTACCACTCCTAGTTGAGAGCACTGGGCTGGGTGTGGAGGGCGCATTGAAGGTTGTTCCTGGAAGGGGCCTGGCACCATCCCCTGTTGAGGACGGAGCTGGGTGTTGGATCACCGCTGCTGCTGACTCAGGGGCTGAGTCCCGGCTGTGTCATCCCAGCCTTCCAGGCCACGGAACTTTCAGCAGAAAATCATTAAGTGGCCACTGCCTTGCCTCTCTGTCCATGGAGGCAAGTTTCTGGTCCCACAGGCTGTCTGTGTGTCGGGGGCGGGGCAGGAGGAGGAGAGAGGACCCTCTTGGGATGATGGGAGAGGGGAGGGAAGTATGTCTACTGGCTTTTCTGGATGGCCCCAGAATGCCATGCTGGCTGCTCCAGAGGTTGGGGTGGGGACAGGAAAGGGAGAACATTGCCAGGGGTAGGTGCTGTCTTATGATTAGGGTGGCGGCGCTTCCACACGCTCCTGACTTCCACCTTCACCTTTCCCCTTGGCTTGCCCCAGCCTCTCCCTGGCATCTACTGAAAGGCTGATCTTCTCCACAGAATGGGACAGTGTGTGTGTCCAGGTGGGGGTGTCCAGGTGCCCCTAAGAGTGAGGAGAGGAGGCACTTTGCCCTGATCAGAGTTGAGTGAAACGGAGAGGATGCGCCAGCTGATTCACTTCATGTGTCAGTGCCCTCTGTGCCGGGCCTGGTGCTAGGCATGGAGAATTGGGAGGTGAGTACTGGGCATCGTCTCTGCCCTTGAGGTGCTCATGGCCCATGAATCGCTCATCCAATTCAGACATCAGCCCGTAGTGGCAGAAGGGTCCTGGAGCCTTTCTTCTCTGTGTTTGCTTTCCTTTCCTTTTTTTACCCTGATCTTCCCAGCAAATGCTCCCTTTGAATACATTCTCCATGAAGGGAGAGGACTGGCAGGTGGTCAGGTGTGTGCATGGGGCTGATGGAAGGGGTGGTGGCCACTGACTTCCAACATCAGACCCAAATCAGAGGTCATTTTGTCCTACCTCCTTTCTCAGCTCAGATCTGGAGTGCTCAGCCCTGGAGAGGGGAAGTGACTTGTCCAAGGTCATACAGCTGGATTGAACCAGGTGCTAATGAGGTCTCAAGGCTCTGACATTGCTGGATGATGCTCTCAGGATTTGGCAGAAGTTAATTCCAGAGGGACACCCGAGGGGGACGAACGATCATGCCAACTGTGATGTGTGCTGTCCCGAGGGGAACTATTGAAGGGTTTTAAACGGAAGAGTGACAAGATCTTTTAGATGCCTTAGGAAGCTCTGGGGCAAGAGAGGGGCAGGGGAGGGCCAGGCAGGAGGCTGCTGCAGTCTTCCAGTGGAGGAGAGGTGTGGCTTCTACTGGGCAGGGCAGTGAGCAGCCAGGCAAGTAGATTGATTTGGGAAATCCTTTAGAAGGTCGACCTGAAGATTTGGAAGTGGAGAGGGAGATGTAGAGGAACTACTTGTACTGACATGTGTCAGAGGATTCTGACTTCTGGGGCAGTGGTCAGTGAGGCACCCGGGTGGCTTGGCTTGGAGGAGCGTGGCTACACACTGGGAGGGTGGGCCTCTTGGGAGGTCGGGGGTGAGCACGCTGATGTGTGAGTGTTCCCTTGAGAGCTGTGTCCCACCCAAGGCCTTGAGGTCTTAGAGCCAGGAGGAGAGACAGGTGAGCAGGGCAGGGCTGGCCCTGAGCTCCTGGCTCTACCCTACCCCCGGGACATCATTGATAATTAATGTCCCCTCTGCCTGTCACAGGTGGCTCCCAGGTGGGCAGAGGTGGCACCTGTGTTGTGATGTGCGTGTGGCTTCTGCAGGCCTCCGAGCCAGGGCCTTCAGTCCCAACCTAGCCAAGCTTTCTCAGGTGGCTCCTTGCTCCCCGTGGGTGCCAATTCCCCCAGCGTACACACACAAACCGTAACAGGTGGCCATAAATCAGCCCAGACAGGCCAAGGCTGCTCTGGTTTTCCCACAGTTGAGATCAAAGCCCGAGACCCTCACCCTGGGGCTCAGTACTTATTAAATTATTAAACTGTCAAGGGAAGGGAAAGCAGGAAGGACTGGATGGATGGCCATAGAGTAAAAGAGAATGAGGAAAAATGGCTGAGAAATGAGGCAGCGGGTGGGAAAGGGGAAGAGAGGAGAGAAAAAAAAGCTCTTTGTCTTTGTCCTGAGTTTAGAGACTTCCCAGAGCTGTGAACCTTGCATCTGAATATCCTCCAACAATTCCCTCCTGCTTCCTCCTGTGGGATCTCATTGGGGTCCCATGACCAGGATTCATAGCCCCACTTTACAGAGGAGAAACTGAGGCCCAGATTGTCACAGGATTATGAAAGCCTGTACTTCTGAGTCCTGTTCCAGCCTCTTTCTGGGCCTCTTCATGGGCCCAGAATCAACATTACCTTAATACCCATTCTTGACCCTGGCTCTCAGGCTAGACTGGAGTGCGTGAAGAACCCCATCCTGATCCCAGGAGGACCAGCCAGGGCCTCTTCCTGCCTGGAGCCCGCTGGACTCTCCTTTAGCTTCCAGGCATGAAGGCAGAGCTTGGACCCAATAGATTGCCCATCCCTGCCTGAGGCAACAGGTTCTATCCCTGGCCCCACACTCCAGTTGTTTGCAGGAAACAGCCTCTTTTTTCCCACCATCTTTATTGTGGTATAATTGACAAATAAAATTGTAATGCACTTAAAGTGTACAACGTGATGATTAGGTGTATATATATATATATATATATATATATTCTATATATATATATATATATATAGAAATGATTCCTCCAACCAAGTTAATTAACACATTCATCGCCTCACAGTTACTTTTTCTGTTGCTGTTGCTGAGAACGCCTAAGATCTACTCTTAACAAATTTCAAGTATACAAGTATTATGAACCATAGTCACCATGCTGTATATTATATACTCAGAACTTATTTATCTTATAACTGAAAGTTTGTATCTTTTAACCAACATTTCCCCATTTTCCCCACCCCTAGTCCTTGTCAACCACCATTCTACTCTATTTCTTTTAATTCAACCCCCCCCTCATTTTTTTGGATTCCATGTGTAAGTGATACTGTATGGTATTTATCTTTCTATGTCTTTTCTCTGGCTTATTTCACTTAGTATAAGGCCCTCCACATTCATTCAGGTTGCCCCAAATAGCAAGATATTCTTCTTTTTATGACTGAGTAATATTCCATTGTATATATATACATATATACCGTATTTTCTTTATCCATTCATCCATCAACAGACACTTAGGTTGTTACCGTATCTTGGCTGTTGTGAATAATGTGGCAATGAACATGGATGTATAAATATCTCCTCAAGATAGTGATTTCATTTCCTTTGGGTATATACCCAGAAGTGGGACTGCTGGATCATATGGTAGTTCTGTTTTTAATTTCTTGAGGAACCTCCATACTATTTTCCAAAATGGCTGTTTCAATTTACATTCCCACCAAGTATGACAAGGGTTCCCTTTTCTCCACATCCTCATCAATATTTGTTATCTCTTGTCTTTTTGATTATAGATGTCCTAACAAGTGTTAGGTGATATCTCATTGTGGTTTTGATTTGCATTTCCCTGATGAGTAGTGATGTTGAGCATCTTTTCATGTACCTGCTGGCCATTTGTATTTCTTCTTTGGAAAAATGACTATTCAGGTCCTTGCCCATTTTTCAATTGAGTTATTTATTTATTTATTGCTATTGAGTTGTAAGAGTTTTTTATTTTTTTGGAAATTAGCCCCTTATCAGATATATGGCTTGCAAATATTTTCTCCCATTCCTTAGGGTGCCTTTTCATTTTGTTGATTTTTTCCCTTGCTGTGCAAAACCTTTTTAGTTTGATGTAGTCTCACTTGTTTATTTTTTCTTTTGTTGCTTCTGCTTTGAGTGTCAAACCCCAAAAATCATTGCTAAGATCAATGGCAAGGAGCTTTCCGCTTATGTTTTCTTTTAAGAATTTTATGGTTTCAGGTCTTACATTTAGATCTTTAATTCATTTTGAGTTGATATTTGTACATGGTGTGCGATGAGGGTCCATTTAATTATTTTGCATGTGGATATCCAGTTTTTCCAGCACCTTTTATTGAAGAGACTATCCTTTACCCATTGTATATTCTTGGCACCTTTGTTGAAAATTAGGTGACCATATATCTGTGGGTTTATTTCTGTGCTCTCTATTCTACTCCATTGATCTATATGTCTGTTTTTTATGCTAATAGCATACTGTTTTGATTATTATAGCTTTGTAGTATAGTCTGAAATCAGGAAATGTGATGCCTCCAGCTTTGTTCTTCTTGCTCAAGATTACTTTAGCCATTCAGGGTCTTTTGTGGTTTCATACAAATTTTGAGATTTTTTTTATATTTGTGAAAAATGCCATTGGAATTTTTATAGGGATTGCATTGAATCTGTAGATTGCTTCGGGTGGTATAGACATTTTAACAATATTAATTGTTAATTAATTAATATCTTTGCATTTATTGTTATCTTCTTCAATTTCTTTCATCAATAGTTTATAGTTTTCCTTGTACAGATGTAAAGATTTGGCTAAATTTACCCCTAAGTATTTTATTCATTTTGATGCTCTTGTAAATGGGTTTGGTTTCTTAATTTCTTTTTCAGATAGTTTGTTGTTAGTGTATAGAAACACAACTGACTTCTGTATGTTGATTTTGTATCCTGCAACTTCACTGAGCTCATTTATCAATTCTAACAGTTTTTTGATGGAGTCTATTAGAGTCTTCTGTATACAAGATTGTGTCATCTGCAAACAGAGACAATTTTGCTTTGTCCTTTCTGATTTGGATGCCTTTTAGTTCTTTTTCTTGCCTAATTGCTCTGGCTAGGACTTCCAGTACTATGTTGAATATGTTGAAGTGGCAATAGAGGGCATCCTTCTCTTGCTTCTGATCACTATTAGTATGTTGTTAGCTGTGGGCTTGTTATATTTGACCTTTATTATGTTGAGGTACATTCCATCTATACCTAATTTGTGGAGAGTGTTTATCATGAAAAGATGTTGAATTTTATCAAATGCTCTTTATGCATCTGTGATTGATGATCATTTGATTTTAGCCTTTATTTTGTTAGTATGTTATATCACATTTATTAATTTACATATGTTGAACCATCCTTGCATCCTAGGGATAAATCTCACTTGATCATGGTGTATGATACTTTTAATGTGTCGTTGAATTTGGTTTGCTAATGTTTTGTTGAGGATTTTTGCATCTATCTTCACCAGGGATATTGACCTGTAATTTTCTTTTCTTGTAGTATCCTTGTATGGCCTTGGTAACAGGGTAATGCTGACCTTATAAAATGAACTTGGAACTGTTCCCTCCTCTTCATTTTTTGGGAGGAGTTTGAGAAGGGTTGGTATTAATTCTTTAATAAGAATTAATTCTTTAAATGTTTGGTAGAATTCACCAGTGAAGCCATCTGGTCCTGGACTTTTATTTTTAGGAGATATAAGAATACTTTACCCAGAAAAGCTGTCCTTCAGAGTTGAAGGTGAGATACAAACATTCCCAGACAAACAAAAGCTGAAGGAGTTCATAACTACTAAACCTACCTCACAAGAAATGCTAAAGGAGTTCTTTAAGCTGTAAAGAAAGGATACTAACTAGTGACATGAAAACATATGAAAGTGTAAAACTTCCTGGTAAATGTAAATATGTGGTCTAATCCAGGATACTCTAATATTGTAATGGTGGTGTGTAAATCACTTGTAACTCTAATATAAAGGTTAAAAGACAAAAGAATTAAAAATAGCTATAACTACAATAATTGGTTAGTGGATATATAATATAAAAAGATGTAAACTGTGACATCAAAAACATAAAATGTTGGGAGAGGGAGTAAAAGTGTTGAGCTTTTGTATGTTAACAAAATTAAGTTGTTTTCAGCTTAAAATAGATGGTTGTAACTATGTTTTATGTAAACCTCATTGTAACTACAAAGCAAAAACCAATAGTAGATACACAAAAGATAATGAGAAAGGGATCAAAACATACCACTTTGGCATCCAGTCACAAAGGAAGACAGTAATAGCAGAAGAAAAGAGCAAAGGATGTGCAAAATATCCAGAAAACAATTAATAAAATGGCAATAAGTCCTTATCTATCAATAATTACTTTAAACATAGTCTAAATTATCCAATCAAAAGACATAGAGTAACTGAATGGATCAAAAAAAAACAAGGCCCAACAAATTACCCAACTCTAAGAGACTCACTTCAGCTCTAAGGACACATAAGCTGTAAGTGAAGAGGTGGAAAAAGATATTTCAGACAAATGGAAACCGAAAGAGTACAGGGGTAGTTGTACTTATATCAGATAATATAAAGGGATCAATTCATCAAGAGGAAATAACTATAGTAAATATATATATACCCAACATCAGAGCACATAAATACGTAAAGCAAATACTCTGAAGGAGATCTGAAGGGAGAAATAGATAGCAATACTATAATAATAGGGGACTTCAATTCTCCACTTCCTTTTTTTTTTTTTGGCCTTGCCGTGTAACATGTGGGATCTTAGTTCCCCGACCAGGGATCGAACCCACGCCCCCTGTATTGGAAGCGTGGAGTCTTAACCAGTAGACCACCAGGGAAGTCCTCTCCACTTTCAACAATGGTTAGATCATCCAGACAGAAACTCAGTGTGGACATATTGGGCTTGAACTACACCTTAGACCAAATGGACCTCACAGACATACAGAATATTCCATCAAAAGTAGCAGACTAGGGCTTCCCTGGTGGCACAGTGGTTGAGAGTCTGCCTGCCCATGCAGGGGACACGGGTTCGTGCCCTGGTCCGGGAAGATCCCACATGCTGAGGAGCGGCTAGGGCCGTGAGCCATGGCCGCTGAGCCTGCGCGTCCGGAGCCTGTGCTCCGCCATGGGAGAGGCCATAACAGTGAGAGGCCCGCGTACCGCAAAAAAAAAAAAAAAAAAGTAGCAGACTACACATTCTTCTTCTTATGTGCACACGGAAAATTCTCTAGGATAGATCATATGTTAGCCACAAAACAAGTCTTAACATATTGAAGAAGACTGAAATTATATCAATTATCTTTTCTGACCACAATGGTATGAAACTAAAAATCAATTACAGGAGGAAATTGGGAAAATTCACAAACACGTGGAGGTTGAACAGCCTGCTCCTGAACAATCAAAAGGGAAATTTAAAAAATCTTGAGACAAATGAAAATGGAAACACAACATACCAATGGAATGTTACGGGATGCAGCACAAGCAGTTCTGAGAGGGAAGTTTATAGTGATAAATGTTCACATTAAGAAAAAAGAATGATCTCAAATAAACAACCTAATTTTATACCTCAAGGAAATAGAGAAAGAACAAACTAAGCCCAAAGTTAGTAGAAGGAAGAAAATAAATGAAAGATTGGAAAGACAATAGAAAAGATCAACAAAACTAAGTGTTGTTTTTTAAAAAAGATAAACAAAATTGACAAACCTTTAGCTAGACTGAGAAAAAAAAGAGAGAAGTCTCAAATAAATTGAACCATTTATGAAAGAGGAGACATTGCAACTGATACCACATAAACACAAAGAATCATAAGAGAACACTGTGAACAATGATATGCCAACAAGTTGGATAACCTAGAAGAAATGGATTCATTCCTAGAAACATACAACCTATCAAGATTGAATCATGAAGAAAAAAATCTGAACAGACCAATAATGAATAAGGAAAACTCCTCTTTTCAGGGCAGAGAGAACCTAGCCAGTGCCTGAGAGATGCACAGGGGGTTTCCGCTTTCCCGGGCCGGGTCCGGCAGATCCTCTGGAGCTGAGGAGAACGGCCAGACACACAGACCCCGGTTTGGAGCCAAGAGGATGGAGGAAGTGGTGGGACGAGGCTGTGAGTGACCAGGATGCCACTTACATGGAAGTTTCTGCATCAGAGGGCAGCCCTCCTGAAAACTGCGGCTCCCGTTGCATGAGAGTCCTCAGGTTCTTCTACTGCAAAATGTGAAGGAAACCGTTTTAGGGAGTTTGGGTTTCCTTGTCTGGTCCCAAGTTGAGGTTGTGTTAAAGAAACAAAATATAAGAGGAGTCTGGATTGGCTTTGAGAACAGAATTTCCTGAGATTCAGGGCCTGTTCTGAAAGTGGGGATTTGCTGTCTGGTGCTAAGGGTTAGTTCCCAGGATAAAAGATTCTATTTTAGGGCTGAAGCTGCCATTTCTGCAGACAAGATTTTGGCTTGGTATTGACGCATCTGTTTTGGGGGTCTGAGTTCCATGCTGGGGTGAGAATCTTATTCCTAGGGGGAGTTTTCACTTCAGGGTCCAGGATTCTTGATTACAGTTGAGCATTGATTTTGGGGGCCAAGAGTCTATTTGGGGGCTCCATATTCTACGATTGGGTTGAGTTTCCCTTCTTGGGCTTGGGGTTTTATTTACTAACAGATGGGAAGTCTTTTGCCCTTGGGAGGAAAGGAAGAACTCGAACCCACTTTTGTTGCCAGGGAAGACTTTCTGGGACCACCAGCAGAGGAGTGGACCAATACACTGATGATCAAGAGGCTGGATTCCAGCCCTTGCCTGGATGGGAGACGGAGAATAAATCACTTGTAAGCTCGAGGTCTCTCGCTGAAAGCTTGGCCAGGCCATGGTGCTGACTCACAAAGCACCATCCGAGCTTGCTTGATCCTCCCACAGTGACACTAACGGTGGGCTCCAGAGGCACCGACAGCCATCGTTCTGTGAGTCAGATCCATGATGACAGCACTCAAGCCACCCCGGGCGCTGCCAGCTTGGTCCAGTTAGTGCCAATCGGATCTTAACTTGTCCTCAGGAGCCCCTGGGGAGAGGGAGCACACGTGGAGTGGGATATGTCAAATCTGGGTCCCTGGGGCTTGGTGTGTAGCTCTGGTAGGCAGGAGCGAGGCTGGGCTGGGCCAGCGGCTTCCCTCCCTAGCGGGCCAGCTCTCACGCATCCTGGCTGGTGCGGGGAGACATGATCTGTGATCTGAAGGGGCCTTGCTCTCTCCCTTGTGCACTGCAGGATGGCTGGGATGCAGAGGGGTTGTTGCTGGTGACCTCCTAGCCCCCATCTGCCCCATTGCAGGTGGACTTTCTGGTCTTAGAGGTCTTCCTCTTTTCTGTCCAATGGGGGCCAGCGGTGAATGGTGCAGAGCTGTCAGGGTAAGGCCAGCAGGGAGTTTCCAGCTTGGGCGTAAATTCTCTAGTATTTCAGAAGAAATTCTCCTTTGGGAAGGAGCCCTTCTCCTGTGGCCAGGAAGCTCAGGAAACCTGAGAAGATGGAGTTTTCTCTATCACCAAGTATGTCCTGGGGATGTAGGGGTGGCTCTATCTGGGTCTGCAGGGACCCTCAGGCCCCACTCTCTGGGCCTGGCCAAGGTACATGGAAAGCTTAGAGGCCTGGGGGTCCCACTGGGCTGTGGAATCCCAACCCAGACATTGAACTCTGGTGCCATCCAGCAGGCCTCTGGAGTTCCCTCAGGGCATCTGGAGGGACCTGCGCCAGTCAGTCATACCTCAGATGTGAGGAGGCCGGGGAGGCAGGCAGGTTGGTTGAGGCTCGGGCTCTGGGGTCAGACTTTGCCTCCTGAGCCACCTGGAGCCAGATGCTTCACTTCTCCACACCCCAGTTCTTTATTGGAGGTAAAGTTTGACTAGTAATAAATGCACAATAAATATTAGTTATTGTTGCCATCATTAGGCTCAGTCATCAGTTCCCAGCTTAGACATCACTTCCACCAGGAAGCCTTCCCTGAACACTCTGGCTAGATTAGATAGCCTCTGTATCCCCTCCTACTGCTGGCCTGTGTTCCCCTCATGGCACTGATCACACTGGCTGTCAGGGCCTGTTTCCTTGTTAGCATCTGTTACTGCCTGGTTTACTCACCATTGTGCCGCTGCCGCCAGTGCGTGGCTCACACAGTGGGCACTTGACAAATATTTTGAAATGAATGCAAGAATGGGCTGATTCTCGGGAATTCAGACCTTTCTTCTATGGGCTCTTCAGGGCTGCTGCTACAGCTCCACTTTCTTTTCTTTGTCGAAATGACATTTCCCGCAAACCAGGCTCTCGGGCAAAGGCAAGAGAAGGTGGAACCGTTGGTTCATTCGTTCATTCCCTGACGGCACAGATGTTCTTTGGGTGCCTCCCAGGTACCAGGCCTCGTGCCAGCCTCTGGGGACAGACACGGTCCCTGCCCTCCTTGTGCTTGTGGTGCAGATCACGGGGGCTGAGGTAGGTCACAGGAGAGGAGGGTGGTCAGTTAGGCTGAGTGGAGTCAGGGAGGGCTTCCAGAAGGAGGGATTTGCTTTGAAGAATGGCAGGGAGGTGTGGATAGAGACGGGCTAGCTCTTGGGGGTTGGGCAGGACTCAGATGGAGCAGACAGAGCTGCCTGTGTGTGGGCGATAAAGCAGGGCTGGCCGATGACAGCGTGGCCTGTGCGTGCAGAGGCCTTGACTATCAGGCTGAAGATGGATTCAGAAGCCGTGGGCACCGTTGATCCTAGCTCTGCCACCCACAGACGAAAGACCTTGAGCAGGACACGTCACTCCCCGAGTGCTAGTTCTAAGATGGGAACTGTGATGCCTGCCACCCGGGGTTGTCAGACCGCAGTGGCAAGGCACTTTGTAAAAGGAGCTGGCCCCAGTGATGGAGGGCTGGAGGGGCAGGCCCTGCGGAGTCAGGCTAAAAGGCGTGTGTGTCTGGAGGGAGCCGGTGGGAAAACAGGAAGGCAGTCCTGCTTCAGGCTTCTCTGTTTGGTAAATAATTCAATTCTTATCTCAGGTTTGTGGTGTCCACACTGCAGGCCGCAGGTGGAGCGTCTGGGATCAGGTGCTGCGTTATCCAGAAAGTGGTGGGGTCCCCCCCGCCGGCCTCCTGGTCCTGGCAGGGGAGGCGGCGGTAAGGAGGAGTCTTCCAGGGTCTTCTTGTCGCTGACCGCATCACTCCTTCTCCTCATTTCTCTCTCTCTCTCCCCCTCTCCACGTTCTCGTTGTCTGGTTCCCCTCTACAGTCCCCCCTCTGCAGAAACGCAGGGCCTCGTGCCCCCTCCACCCCAGGCCCCTCGGCGCCGTCGCCCTGTGCCTGCTGCACGTCGCTGCCTGTTGAAACCCTTGTCCTCCCCAGGGCCTCTCCTCAAACACCCACACCTCCAGGAGGCCGGCACCCCCAAGTCTGTCGAGCCTCTCAGTGGGCCGTAGGGGAGCACCGACCTCTCCCTCACCCCATGGTACAGAGACAGACAGTCATTTTTTTCATTTTTAGTGCTTCATACTGAGACTGTGAGGGTCTGTTTAGTCTTGTCCAGCTAACATAAACCAGCCTGAACTGGGCCGTGGCAGGGAACTTTGCTCTAAGTTCCCTTATTTGGAATGAAATTCATTGTTTTTCACTGGGAGGCAATGGGGTTATGGGGAGGCCCTGTTGCACCCCCTCCCCAGGGTGTGGCCTGAGTGGCCCCTCCAAAGGTCACTAAGGTGTCTGTGGCACAGAGGTTGGCCCTAGGACACCAGCTACACCCAGTGCCTCAGGGATGGAGATGGTTTGGAGTCGTACTGTTCAATCCTGCCCTTTTATGGGAAGGAACTGAGGCTAGGATAGGAGAGGGCACCTGCCCAGAGCCACAGCTGGAGGTGTCGCATGCAGGGCTCCTGGCTCCCTGGCTCTCAGACCGCTCTGTTGTGCCGGGCGCCTTGGGCCTCGGAGCTGGTGGAGGTGGGGCTGCGAGCTGGCTGGGGTGAGGACTGATGAATGTGGCTGGAAGTGGCCCAGGGTCTGGGGATTTCCCAAGGCTTCTGGGGGAGCAGCTAACTGCAGAGGCCATGGCAGTGAGCCGAGGGGAGGGGGCATGGAGAGGCGGCAGGGGAAGAAAAGGAGGGATGGTGAGAGGAAAGGGAGCGGTGGCTGAGGGGTCTCGGAGAGCTGGGCTCTGGTCCCGACTCTGCTGCCGTCACTGTGACGTTGGGCTCCCACTTGTCCTGGAGACTCAGCCTTTTTGTGTGCATCTCCCAGGGTGTGCCTTGGATGAACAGAGGTCAGGGGGCGTTCCTCACCTGTGATGGGCTGTGGGAGCCAGCTCATCGGGCGGGTTACTGTCCCTCCCTATGCCCCGGGGCCCCTCCGTGTAAGAGGGGTGCGGCCTCTTTATGATTTCTCTGCAAGAGCATGAGCTCTAGAGCCAGAACTTGGGTTCCGTTCTTGACTCTGATGCTTATTGGCTGGGCTACTAATTATGGACAGAGATTTAAAAACCCAGGGCTCTAGAGGGAGCAGTGAGGGTCTTTACAAGATTGACATGAACTCATGTATATCATATGTCTATACCGAGTGCCCAGTAACCAGAGTGGGGAACAGCCATTGACCTCCGAGCTGCACAGTGCACCCGGGCCAGCCTTGGGGCTCTGTGGCCCTGCTTCCTTTGTTCAATCCCAGGTCCCTACTCAAAATCAGCAAGTGCATGTTTAGATATTCCTTCTACAGGAAGCTCCCCCCAACCCCTTTTGACATCCTTTAAAAAGAACTTCTCATGTATTCACTGATTCTTTTCACAGAGAACACACAGCTGGGACATAGGGAGCTGTGACTGACCAGTGTAGGAATTCCCGAGACTGGAGGAGGAAAGAGAGACGTTAGAAAGTGCAGGCCTGAGAAATCCTAACCAGAAGCCCCTGGTGCTGGGGAACAAAGGGTGAGAGACCTTGTATTGTTTACTATGAGCATTCCGTTCACTGCTCTCTTAGCAGTGACGCTAGTGCTAGTATCCAAGGCTGTTTATAAAGGTACGTTGAACATCTGCTTCTGCGTGGTTAGTGAGGCACTCATTTACAAAAGATCATCTCGTTGCCAAGAGCAAACCGTCACCGAGTGAAACATTAACTCAGCATTAAAAGTAAAAGGAGATGATGTATGGACCAATGTCCGCACAGGCCTGGGCTGCCTCTGGGCAGTGGGAGCCAGTGAATGTTTTAGATTCACTTTCTGGATAGCTCAGTCTAGTTGTCCTGTGGAGGGTGGATTTAAGGGGGACACAGTGGGAGCAGGGAGACCAGTTATGATGGGAGTGTAGCTGTTATGGGGGAAGGATGCCAAAACCTGAACTGCAGTTTTGGTGAAAGAGAGGAAGGGACACATTTGAGACACATTTAGGAGGTGTGCCTGGCATCACTGGTACATGAATGGGGCCGGGGTGGGGGGGTAAGGAAGAGGGAAGAATCCAAGACGGTGCCCAGGTTTTCAGGTAGCTGGGAGGATGGTGATTCCACAGTACACCGGGCAGGAGAGGAGGATTGGAGGGGAAGATGGTGGGGATGTGTCAGAGGAGCCCTGAGACATTCTGGGGGAGTCGTTGGGTCGGCAGCTCCACGTGTGAGCTTGAAGCTCAGGGGAGAGGTTGTGGCTGCAGTGGGAGGAGAGCCAAGAAAGGGAAGAGGGCCAGAGAGGCTGAGGGAGGTCGTGGCAGTGGGGGTTTAGATGTTGTGATACGGCATAGCGCCGTGGTTCTCAGACCTTAATCGGCCTATGGATTGCCCAGAAGCTTGAAAAACTGTGGGTTCCTGGGGCCCCCCTCCAGTTAATCCGGTTTAGTAAATCTGGCAGGGAGGGGAGCGTTCCTGGGATCTGCTGCTGCTTTTTTTTTTTTTTTTTAATAAATTTATTTATTTTTGGCTTCATTGGGTCTTCGTTGCTGCATGCAGGCTTTCTCTAGTTGCGGCGAGCAGGGGCTACTCTTCGTTGCGGTGCACAGGCTTCTCATTGCGGTGGCTTCTCTTGCTGTGGGGCATGGGCTCTAAGCACGCGGGCTTCAGTAGTTGTGGCACGTGGGCTCAGTAGTTGTAGCTCACAGGCTTTAGAGTGCAAGCTTAGTAGTTGTCGCGCACGGACTTAGTTGCACTGCAGCATGTGGGGTCTCCCTGGACCAGGGATCGAACCTGTGTACCTTGCATTGGCAGGTGGATTCTTTTTTTTTTTTTTTTCAGTATGCGGGCCTCTCACTGCTGTGGCCTCTCCCATTGTGGAGCACAGGCTCCGGATGCGCAGGCTCAGCGGCCATGGCTCATGGGCCCAGCCGCTCCACGGCATGTGGGATCCTCCCGGACTGGGGCACGAACCCGTGTCCCCTGCATCGGCAGGTGGACTCCCAACCACCGCGCCGGCAGGTGGATTCTTAACCACTGCGCCACTAGGGAAGTCCATGGGATCTGCTTCTTAAAACAAGAAAATCAGGCAATACTAGTGTGAAGGATCCACGGACCATCTGTTGTGAAACATTTGTCTGGGGGTCAGTCAGATCTGGGTTCAAATCTTGACTATTGGGTCTTGACTTTGGACAAATCTCTTGATCTTCCAAACCTGGATATCTTTGTCAGTTAGTAGGCATACTAGTTCCCACCTCGCAGGGCTATTGTGTGAATTAAATGAAGTCATAGCTGTAGGTCATGTGGCTAAGGACCTGGTGCCTAGTAAGAGCTCAGTAAGGAGTAGGCATTTCTTACTTATTACTAGAAGTTCGAAGATGGTAAGCAATTGGACAGGGCAGGCTGCTGACCACACAGATGGGTCAGTCCCAGGGGAGCACTCCCCTGCCCAGAGTCTGCCTCTTGGTTGAGCTGACCCCAATTTCCATCTCCATTGTGTCTTGCCTGAGTTGATAGGACTGGGGGCTCCTGGCTCATCTCATCAAGTTCACAAAAACTCATGAATCAAATCAGATGTCAGTTTACTACTTCCCAGTGAGAAATGGACTGTCAGATGGACTGGACAGTGTGTCGACTATTGGCACTATTTTCCCCTTGCAGGAAGCTACTCTAGTGCTGGGTGAACCTGGCATCCGACAGAGAGCTGGGGACACAATCTGTGGATTGAATGACCTTGGGCTCTGAACCCTGCCCAGGCCACTTCACCAACAGAGAAATGCCTGCCAGGTGCACCCAACACTTGGCCCAGCTTGGCAGGACATCATCTCCTTGGCTGTGCTCCATGGCCCCCACCGTGGTTTGCCTCGGTGACACCCCCTTTCTCCTGACTCCTCGGCAGCCAATGAATATGTCTTTGCTTTGGGTTTATTAATACCTCCGGTCAAGTCTCCTGTAAGTCCCACCAGGTCTGGGGCTGTTTTGTCTCTTGATGGTAACTTTGCGTGCTCTGATCCATGACCAGTCAATTTCTTAGACTAAAACTCGGGGAAAGCTTATTGCCTAGTGCCATGGGGGCCACCTCATTGTGGCCTCCTCTCCACTTACTGCCCATACGGCGTTTCAAGAGGGAGGGAGTGGGTTGAGTCAATGATGGCGCCTCTCATACCTCTGGGGGCCGGTTGGGTCTGGTTACCCTCCATAGAAATTAAGGAACCCCTTAAGGACTTGTCTAGAAGACCCCCAATCCTCCCCCCGAACCTGTGTGTGGTTTTGGACCCCCCTGTCGCGGACATCACACTGCATCGTCCTCATCATTTTTGTCACCGTTTTAAACTCTACCACCATCCCCAACAACAGATGCTTTAAAAACAGTTTATTGCTTAAGTTATAAGAGTAATACCCTTTGGGGCTTCCCTGGTGGCACAGTGGCTAAGAATCTGCCTGCCAGTGAGGGGGACACGGGTTCGAGCCCTGGTCCAGGAAGATCCCACATGCTGCAGAGCAACGGAGCCTACGGGCCATAACTACTGAGCCTGCGCTCTGGAACCCGTGAGCCACAACTACTGAGCCCACGTGCCACGTCTTCTGAGGCCCGCACACCTAGAGCCTGTGCTCTGCAACAACACAAGCCCCGGCAATGAGAAGCCCGTGCACCGCAATGAAGAGTGGCCCCTGCTCGCCACAACTAGAGAAAGCCTGTGTGCAGCAACGAAGAGCCAATGTAGCCAAAAATAAATAAATAAAATTAATTAATTAATAAAAAAAAAAAAGAGTAATACCGTTTGACTAACATGTCCTTGGTCCTCCCACCCCTCAGTCTCTGGCAACCATCATTCTACTCTCTGCTTTTATGAGTTTGATTTTTTTAGATCTCACATGAGTGAGATCATGCAGGACTTGTCTTTGTCTGGCTTATTTTATTTAGCATAATGTCCTCTAGATTCTTGTATGTTGACCCAAATGGCAGGACAATATTCTTAAAAAAGGAGTATAGTATAATGGAGTAATATTCCATTGTGTATATGTACCACGTTTTCTTTATTGATTCATCTGTAGATGGACACTTAGGTTGTTTCCATATCTTGGCTATTGTGAATAGTGCTGCAATGAACATGGGAGTGCAGATAACTCTTTGATATAGTGATTTTATTTCCTTTGGATATGGACACAGAAGTGGGATTACTGGATCATATCGTGGTTCTATTTTTAATTTTTCGAGGAACCTCCTTGCTGTTTTCTGTAGAGGTTGTATCAATTTACATTCCCACCAACAGCGTACAAGGGTTCCCTTTTCTCCACATCTTCATCAATGTTTGCTGGTTCTTTTCTTTTTTGGGGGGGGCACACTGTGTGACCTGAGGCATCCTAGTTCCCTGACCAGGGAGCAAACCCAGGGCCCCGCAGTGAGAGTGCCAAGTCCTAACCACTGGACCTCCAGGGAATTCCTGCTGTTTCTTGTCTTTTGATGACAGCCATTCTAACAGGTGTGGGGTGATATCTCATGGTTTTGATTTGCATGTCCCTGATGATTAGTGATGTTGAGCACCTTTTTGTGTACCTGCTGGCCATTAGTATGTCTTCTTTGAAAAAGTGTCTATTCAGGTCCTTTGCCCATTTTTAAAAAATCGGGTTGTTTTTTGTTATTGAGTTATTTGAGTTCCTTATATATTTTAGATATTAACCTCTTATCAGATGTGTGGCTTGCAAATATTTTCTCCCATTCTGTAGGTTGTCTCTGCACAACCTGTCTCTTCCTTCCTTTGCTGTGCAGAAGCTTTTTAGTTTGATACAATCCCACTTACTTATTTTTGCTTTTGTTGCCTGTGCTTTTGGATCATACCCCAGAAAACATTGTCAAGACCAATGTCAAGCTTTTCCCCTGTGTTTTCTTACAGGAGCTTTACAGTTTCAGATCTTATGTTTAAGTCTTTAATCCATTTTGAGTTGATTTTTGTATATGGTGTGAGATAGGGGTCCAATTTCATAATTCTGCACATGGATATCCGGTTTTCCCAATACTGTTTATTTAGAGACTGTCCTTTCTCCGTCTTGTGTTCTTGTCACCCTTGTTGAAGATCAGTTGGCCATAAGTGCTTGGATTTATTTGTTGGCTCTCTATTCTGTTCCGTTGGTCTGTATGTCTGTTTTTGTGCCAGTATCATACTGTTTTGATTACTTTAGCTTTGTTATGGTTTGAAATCAGGAAGTGTGATGCCTCTAGCTTTGCTCTTCTTGCTCAAGACTGGTTTAGCTCTTCAGGGTCTTTTGTGGTTCCACATGAATTTTAGGACTGTTTTTCTATTTTTGTGAAAAATTCCATTGGAATTTTTAATTAATTAATTAATTTATATTTATTTATTTTTGGCTGCATTGGGTCTTTGTTGCTGCATGTGGGCTTTCTCTAGTTGCGGCGGGGGGGGGGGGCTACTCTTCGTTGCAGTGTGTGGGCTTCTCATTGCGGTGGCTTCTCTTGTTGCAGAGCACGGGCTCTAGGCGTGCCGACTTCAGTAGTTGTGGCACGCAGGCTCAGTAGTTGTGGCGCACAGGCTTAGTTGCTCCGCAGCATGTGGGATCTCCCCGGACCAGGGCTCAAACCTGTGTTGCCTGCATTGGCAGGCGGATTCTTAACCACTGCACCACCAGGGAAGTCCCTCCATTGGAATTTTGATAAGGATTGCTTTGGGTGGTATGGACATTTTAACAATATTAATTCTTCCAATTCATGAGCACTAGATATCGTTCCATTTTTTTGTGTCTTATTTAATTTCTTTCATCAATGTTTTACAGTTTTCAGTGTACAGATTTTTCACCTCCTTGGTTAAATATATCCCTGAGTATTTTGTTCTTTGCCATTGTAAATGGGATTACTTTTTTTTTTTTTTTTTTGTGGCATGCGGGCCTCTCACCGTTGTGGCCTCTCCCATCGCGGAGGACGCGCAGGTCCAGCGACCATGGCTCACGGGCCCAGCCGCTCCGCGGCATGTGGGATCCTCCCGGATCGGGGCATGAACCCATGTCCCCTGCATCGGCAGGCGGACTCTCAACCACTGCGCCACCAGGGAAGCCCGGGATTACTTTCTTAATTTCTTTTTCAAATAGTATCTCGCAGTTGTCTTGCCTATATATAATTTTAAAGCATTTTTTGTGTGTGCGGGGTCCAGCATTTAGAGAACCCTTTCAAAGCATTCAACTTATTTGTTTTTTGTTTATATTTTTAAAATAATTGTAGTAAAATACACATAACATAAAATTTGCCATCATAACCATTTTTAAGTGTATGGTTTAGTGGCATTAAGTACATTCACATTGTTTTGCAACTATTACCACCAGTCATCTCCAGAACTTTTTCATCTTCCCCAACTGAAACTCTATACTCATTAAACGATAATTCCTCATTCCCTCTTGCCCCCAGGCCCTGGCAATCACCATTTTACTTTCTGTCTCTATGGATTTGACTACTCCAGGTGCCTCATATAATTGGAATCATACAGTATTTGTCCTTTGGTGACTGGTTCATTTCACTTAGCATAATGTTTGCAAAGTTCATCCATGTTGCAGCATATGTCAGAATTTTCTTCCTTTTGAAAGCTGAATAATATTTCAATTATTATTTTGTTCATTCATTCATCTGTTGCTTTGTTTCTATCTTTTAGCTATTGTGAAAAATGCTGCTGTGAATACAGGTGTACAAGTATCCATTTGAGACCTCACTTTTAATTCTTTTGCGTATGAACCCAGAAGTGGAATTGTTGGATCATATGGTAATTCTGTTTTTCATATTTTGAGGAACTGATTCAACTTATTTTTAACAGAAACAACAGTTTTATTTCCCCACCCCTCCTCTCACTTCCATATTTAATGGATTGTAAAAAGCAGCTTTATCGAAACATAATTGACATACAATATGCATACTGCACATGTTTATAATGTACAGTTTGATGTGTTTTGACATACATATATATTCATTAGCACCATCAAGTTAATGAACATCTCCATCACCCTCATAAGTTTCCTGTGCCTTTAGTAATCCCTCTCTTCTACTCCTCCCTGCCCCTTGCCCCCATACTGAAGTAGCCACTGATCTGCTTTCTGTCATTAAAGATTAGTTTGCGTTTTTTGAGAGCTCAGTGTAAATGGAAGGATATAGAATGTACCTACTTTTCCTCTGGCTTCTTCCACTCAGTATACTTATTTTGAGATTCATCCATGTTGTGATGTGTGTTCATAGTTCATTCTTTTTTATAGCTTAGTGGTATTCCACGGTATGGGTGTACAATCTGTGTATCTGTATACCCATTGAGGGGCATTTGGCCTCTTTTCAATTTTACGCCATTACAAATAATGTTGCTAAGAACATTTGTGTACAGATCTATGTATGGACATATATCTCCTGATCTTTTGGGTAAACACCTAGAAGTGGAGTGGATTGATCATATGGTACGTGTATGTTTAACTTAAAAGAAACTGTCAAACCGTTCTCTAAAATGGTTGTACCATTTATATTTTCACCAGCAGATTTTGAGAGTTCTAGTTTCTCACCAGCACTTGGTATGCTCAGTTATTTTAGTTTGGGCCATTCTAATAGGTGTGTAGTGGTACCTCACCAGGGTTTTAATTTGCATTTCCCTAGTAACTGATGATATTGAACATTTTTTTTTCCATATGCTTATTTACCGTCTGTATATCTACTTTGGTGAAGTGTCTTTTGAAATTTTTGTCCACTATTTTTTCCAGCTTTTGAAATATAATTGACACATAATATTGTGTAGGTTTAAGGTATTCAACGTGTTGATTTGATACATTTATATACTGAAAGTTGATTGCCTCCATAGCAGTAGCTGTGACCTCCATCCCAACATATAGTTACCATTTTTTTTTTTTTTTTTTTTGGTACGCGGGCCTCTCCCTGTTGTGGCCTCTCCCGTTGCGGAGCACAGGCTCCGGACGCGCAGGCTCAGCGGCCATGGCTCACGGGCCCAGCCGCTCCGCGGCATGTGGGATCTTCCCGGACCGGGGCACGCACCCGTGTCCCCTGCATCGGCAGGCGGACTCTCAACCACTGCGCCACCAGGGAAGCCCTATAGTTACCATTTTGTTTTTGTGGTGGTCACACAGGTGCCATTTCTTTTCTGTGGTGAGAACATTTAAGATCTACCCTCTTAGCAACATTCAAGTATATCATGCAGAAGTAGTACTTTTAGCTATGATCACCATCCTGTTTATTAGATCTCCAAACTCGCTAATCTCATAACGGAAGTTTGTACCCTGTGACTGACATCTCCCCATTTCCCCCACCTCAACCCCTGGTAACCACCACTCTCTTCTCTGTTTCTCTGAGTTTGATTATTTTAGATTCCACATTTAAGTGGGATCATACAGTATATGTCTTTCTCTCTCTGACTTCTTTCACTTAGGATGATGCCTTCAAGTTTCATCCAACTTGTCACAAACAGCAAGATTTCCTTCTTTCTCATTGGCCTATTATTTTTTATTGGGTTGTCTTCTTACTTTCGAGTTTTGAGAGTTGTTTATATATTCTAGATTCCACATTAGATATGTACTTTGTAGTAATTTTTTCCCTGTGGCTTTTCTTTTCATTCATTCTTTTCATTCTCTTAAATGAGACTTTTGATACATTTTATGTAATATTTAAATAAATTACATAGTTTTCTGGCATCTCAACCCGTCATAAGCAAGTTCATAAACAACTTCTTGTATTGAGCATACAGTTCAGCTGGAGGGAGCAGCAGGTGCACAGCGACACCAGGGAAGACCTCACCAGTTTTGAAGTCTGTGTGCCGTGGCGTCCATCAGTCATGTGTTCCAGAGGGGGTGGAGCTCACCATTACAGCTGAGGTCCCAGTTTTTATTTGTGGTGGCAATGTGTCCAGTGAAAAGACTAGATGTTCCTCCTTCCCTTACAGCTTGGTTTAGCCATGTGACTACATTCTGGTTAATGAAATGTAAATTAGAATTGTTGGGTGGACTTTGAGTAAGGCTCCTTTAAAGAGGGGCAGATAGCTGATGTAGGTCCTTTGATTTTGGTTTTCTGTGTTCCTCCTGCTTCCTACCTGGAATATAGACAAGGTGGCTGGAGCTTCAGCAGCTGACTTGGATCATGAGGCAACCTTGAAGTGTCATGTGGAATGGTGGGGTAGAAAGATAGAAGAAGCGTGGTCCCTGATGACTGCAGAGCTGCCACACTAGCCTTGGGCTGCATGCGTGCAGACTTCTATGTGAGAGGAAACACCTTATGTGTTTAAAAGTCTATGTTATCTCCGTTTTTCGTCACTAGCAAATCCAGTTTCTAAAGGAATTTGGTTAATATGACAAGGGGTCAAGGGGAAGTCAGTTCTACTTGCATATATATTTATATCACCGAGATCATATTGTTAGAATACTTTTTATTCCTGCTTTTCATACATTATCATTACTACTGTTTTCTTCATCATCACAACCATCTTCAGCTTTATCATCCTCCTCTTCATATTGTTATCATTTTGAATAATAGTCATTTTCATTATTGTAACAGTCTTTGAGAGGATTTGCTTCTTGTTGATGGAGGACTGTTTGTG
The DNA here is from genome assembly GCF_003676395.1 of Aethalodelphis obliquidens. Taxonomy (NCBI): domain Eukaryota; kingdom Metazoa; phylum Chordata; class Mammalia; order Artiodactyla; family Delphinidae; genus Aethalodelphis; species Aethalodelphis obliquidens. Next base: position 20,598,792 of record NW_020837955.1, read on the forward strand.
TGTAAAATGTATTTCTCTTGTTAAATAACCCGTGGGTGGGGGGGCGGTAAAGAAATGGGAGGGAGTCTGAGGGAGACTTTGCCATTGAGAACATCTGTGGAAATGGGTAGAATTGGTACTCAGATCTTGGGCAGCTTCCGTGTTCATTGGGAATGGGCTGTGTCAATCATTTCTGCCCTGCAAATAGCCAGCATTGCTCCCACATGGGGAAGCCCTCCAGGTGCGTAAATGAAAGAACAGGGTTGGCTGGCGGGGCAGGTCTGAGTCAGCAGTTGCCCCTAAAGAAAGGCAGAGGAGATTAAACTTGATGGTGTAAGAAATGAGAAATGATTGAAGGTTTTCTTTTTTCCTGGCTGTGCTGCGTGGCTTGCGGGATCTCAGTTCCCTGACCAGGGATTGAACCTGGACCATGGCAGTGAAAGTACAGAATCCTAACCACTAGACTCCCACCAGGGAACTCCCAAATGATTGAAGTTTTTTGAGTAGGGGAGTAGCATGGTTTGTGTAGGAAGGATTGGGGATGGGCTGGAGGGGACTCAAAGGTGGGTTGGCCACTTAGGAAGCTCTCACGGTGGTCCAGGTACGAAGTGGTGAAGGTCCATTGTTACGCGGGTCAGGTATTATTAAGTGGACATCAAGAGAGGAGTAAACATGCAAAAGTGATTTTTAAAATAGAGGAAATGCCTGTGTGAGGAAAAATAGGGAGGAAATGAGGAGAGGCTGGATGAGCCATTAGACCTCAGTGCAAGTAAGCCTGCGTGAAGGAGAGAGGTAATGAAGAAAGTGTGGTGGAAGCATTTTAGGTGACAGTGCAAGTCTAAGGAAAGTTCTTCAAGGCCCCTGGGGAGTCCTCAAGCCCGAGCCATAGTCACTGGTCAGAGGAATCCCATGTTCCCCAGGAATGGGCCTGCCTTACTTTCCCTGCCCCACTCAGTCACTGGCTGGGAGCTGCTGTGGGAAGCAAGGCCTTGGAGCAAACTCTGGGATGGATTTCAGAGCTCCAGAGCTGGGGCCCTCAGTCAGTTATGCTTCCTGTGGTGGATGGTCTGAGAGGGAATGACGGCGATGGGGGATACGAGGAAGATGACTGCTGCTGTCTCGGGGCCATGGTTGCATGTAACAACTGTGGACCTGGAGTGGCTTAAGCAATGAAGAGCTGTACTATCTCAGATCACAGGAGGCCCAGAGGTGGGTGGGTGTCAGGGTTGGTGGAGTCTGGGCTCTAAGATGAGGTCACGGATGATGGACTTTCCATCTCTCTGCTCTGCCGTCCATGGGTTGGTATCCTTTTGGGCTGGTAGCAGCATGGCTGTAGCAGTCCCAGGAATCACAACCAGTCACAATAGTTAAAGGAGAAAGAACGACCCCTCTTGTGTTTCTTTCTGAGGAGCAAGCAAACCTTTCTCAGAGGGGTTTTGCTAATTTCCCAGTATGCTTCATTGGCCAGAAGTGGGTCACATGGCCATACTTGACCCAATCACTGGCAAGGGGAATGGAACCATTATGATTCGTTCATACCAGCGGATTTCAGCTCTGGCTTCACATTAGAACCACCTGGAGAGCTTTTAGAATCACGCATGCCTGGGTCCCACCCTCAGAGTTTCTGTGTTGATTGGTCTGGCATCAGGAGTTGGGCATCAGTAGTTTTATAACCTCCTTAGGTGATGCTAATGTGTAGCCAGGGTGGAGAACCTCTGTCATCTTGGAGTAGAATAGATGCTGGGGAGTCAGCCACAATGTCCATTCCCGTCACTTAGTAGTTTTGCGTGGCTTGGGCAAGTCAACCTCTCTGAACCTTAGTTTCCTCGTCTGTAAAGTGGGGGCTGGCAAGAACTGCCTCCTGAAGTTACTGAGAAGACTGAATGAGCTCATGGATGCTCGTAACTGCAAACTGTAAGTCACTGACACCTGAGGGATGTTTGCTCATCGCCTTCCTTCAATTTGAAAGGAAAATTCAGCTCCTCTGCTGCCAGGAGCAGCCAGGGTAAGATTGCTCCGGAGCACAGCTTCCTGCCATTAAAGTAGAAAACAAAAGAGAAGGGAAAACGACAGACTGGGGAGCCACGGGCAATTGCAGTGGGCTCTTTTCCTTCTTGGATGGCGTGGGTTTTGAATGCGCTGCTATAAATGGTTTATGCCAACGAGCTGGAGGGGCTCATCGCCGTGCTTCCTTGATCCGGGAGAGGCTGGAAGGAGTCAGGTGCGTGGTTTTCAGCGTCTTCTCTGTGCAGTCCTGCAGTGGGCGGTTAGGGGCTGGTGGATGCTCTCCCGCTGCCTCCAGGGAAGATGGTCAGATAAGGCTTTGGTTCCTCGGTGTTCCAGGACACACCTGGCTGCTTGGCTTCTTGGCTGTTCCTACCAAAGTGAACACTGGCTCGTGCTGCCAGTAGAGCTCAGGGAACAAAGAGGGCCCCCCGGGGGGCTGTGAGGTCATGGGGCAGGCAGTTGGTTGCCTTCTGGTACCACTGGGTCCACCTAGGGCATTGTGGCTGGGAGGGTGGCCTCAGGCCTGGAGCCTGGAGAAGGGTCAGATGGGGCCAAGTAGAACCACTCACCATTAGCCCTGGCCTCTCTTCCTTCCCTGTTCCAATTCCTCTCCTTTTCTTGCTTCCTTCCTAAAATATAGTTTGAGCATACCCAGTGCCCACTGTGTTAGGTGCTGGGGATCCAGAGCTAAAAAGACACCTGTCTGCTCTCAGGTTGCTCCCAGTATGGGAAGGGGACCCTTGGCATCACTGCAGGGCCCAGGCTGCACAAACGCAAGGGTATGCCTTGGAGGTGGAAGGCCTAGTCTGCCCCTGGGCGTCGGGATGACCTCAGAGAAAGGAGCCCTCCCAGCTGAGACATGAAGGCAGGGTAAGAGGTTTTTTTTTTTTTTTTTTTTTAGTACGCGGGCCTCTCACTGTTGTGGCCTCTCCCGTTGCTGAGCACAGGCTCCGGACGCGCAGGCTCAGCGGCCATGGCTCATGGGCCCAGCCGCTCCGCGGCATGTGGGATCTTCCCAGACCGGGGCACGAACCCGCGTCCGCTGCATCGGCAGGCGGACTCTCAACCACTGCGCCACCGGGGAAGCCCAGGGTAGGAGTTTTTGAGTGACCGGAGTGGTGTGGGGCATTCCAGGTAGAGGAACTATGTTCGAAGAGCCATGGACCTGTGTGATGCAGCTATGTTCTGGGACACACATGGTTCGAGTGCACAGCGTGTGGGTGCTCATGGCTGGGGGACGTCACAGCCTGAGGTGAGGCCAGGTGCATGGGCTGGGGTCGGTTCACAGAGGACCTTGAATGCTCCCCAAAGGAGGGTTGAACTTATCCACTGTGGGCTCTGAGCTGGGCAGTGACCCAGGTGATCAGTCAGGCAGAAAGGTCATCCTGGCAGCCCTGAGGAGGGGAAAGGTTATGGGAACAATTGTCCAGATGAGGATGATGCTGGTGGCCTGAGCTGTGGGAATAGCCATGGCATGGATTATAGAAGGACACCGTGACTTCCCAGATGGGGGAATTGACGCTGACACCAGACTTATGGCCTGGCTAGTAGAACTCAAGGGGTAAACCAGGCCACGGAACCTTGGGGAGGTACCTGTGTTGGGTTGGGTCAAGAAGGGGACTGAGAAGCAGTAAGTTAGAGCATGCTGACCCATCCTTGGTTTTCCACCAGACCCTGGTGGAAAGCAGGGGTGAGGGGGGCAATTCTTGATTGCCTTTCCCCAAATGATTCCCCTCCCACATCCCTGCTTCAGGGAACTCCTGGTTTAGAGTTAAAGATACATAAGTCTAGTGCACCCATTTTACAGATGTGAAAACTGTGGCCCATAGAGGAGATTGGTTTTTTCCAGGTCACACAGCAACTATGGAGGTGGTGTTACGACTAGTAAAAACAGACCTCCAAACAAAGGCTAATGCAGCCCACCTCCCTTAATTGGTGCCGAGAACACCTGTTCTCTGGGCAGAATTGGGTTCAGCTAAGCAGGGTTGAGGCTGTGATGGGTGGGGCATTGTTTTAGAGAGGGAAGGGGGCTTTCTGGGGAGACATCCTTGTTCCTTTTCGCCTAGTAGTGGGACCCAATTCAGGAGCAGCATTAACCCACCTCCTGGAGCCCTCACCCCCAGCAGGAGGAACCTGTGCAGACATTAAAAGAGGCTGCCCTCCCTGAGTCTCCCCAAACCCACGCAGGCTTCTGCAGACCTTCCTAAGCCTTGGTCAGGTTTCAGCATGGGCCACAGGAGTCCTGGAACCCAGGAGTCCGGGCTCTCGGGGAAAGTTTTGTCCTCTAAACTTCGATGCTGGAGAGTCCAGCCTGTGCATTGCTGGGGTCGCTGGTGGATTGTCTGACCTGGGGCTCCAGCAGCTGGAAGGAGGGAGGGAGGGTATGGCATCTTGGAGGACGAGCCTGAATATGTTCCTGGAGAGAGAGGAAAGGAAGGTGGAGCAACGGATGAAGGTACAAATTGGGAGATGGGCAGCTGCAGGAAACAGCTGCAGGGAGGAAAATGGGTTTTCTGTCATTGCATGTACCCTGTGGTGCCCACCCTTTCTGGGCAGTCCTTTAGGGAGGAAGACCACAGTCCCGACCGTCGCCTTCCATCATCCACACCTGAGCTCTGGTTCCAGAGGCAGGAGCGGCCAGCACTGAGCCAGCCGCGTGCTCGTGGTCTCCCCAGGCCTTTAGGGACAAGAGCCCCTGTTTGTGGGGCTGACCGATGATGTGATGTGAGAATGTCTGGGTTTGGAGTGAGGGTGTAGGGCTGGAGGTGTAGTGGCAGGAAATTGAGTCCCTTTGTGGGCTCAGTGGGCATGAAAGCCACAGGCCTCTCTTGACAGGCCTTGAATAGACCCAAGTACTCACAGGTGCCTCTGTGCCTGGGCGTCCTGCCCTCGGCTCTGCAGCCAGCATGGCCAAGGTCCAGCGTGTTCCAGCCATGGTCCCTGAGTGGTGGGCGCAGAGCTGACCACAGGTCAGCCACTCACTTTGGCTCTGTGTGAACAGAAGCCCCTGTTTCAGAGCCAATCTGAGCCCCCTGTTCCCAAAAGGACCTGCCACCCCCTTTCTCTTTTGAGAGCATTTTCAGGTTTGTGTCTCAGGCCTGTGAGGGCAGGTGCCCCTCTGCATTAATCCCCACTTCCCCTTTGCACATGGGCGTGGTGTAAAGATCTGGTCCCCAGAACTCAGAGCCCCTGTTCACCCCCCAGCATGGGAGTGGGCCCAGAGCTCGGCTGGGGCGAGGTCTGCGGGTGGTGCAGAGACCCAGGCAGGGCGGGACAACGACGGTGGGTACAACACAGCCGAAGTGCAGAGCCAGTTAATATCGGGATCGGCAAGTTTTACATTTGCACCTGCGGCAACCCTGGGCCCCTCTGACTGATGCTGTGTTTATTTAATTGAAAGTGGCTTTCCTCAGGGCAGCACTGTGTAGTAGACAAAGCCCAGGACCCTGGACTCCTGAGTCTGAGGTCTGGGTTCCGGACCCGCTCTGGCACTATATAGCTCTTGCAATTCATTTCTATCTCCCTGAGCTTGTTTCTCTCATCCGCTGAAAGGGATGAGCACCTGCCCTGTGGTATACCTAACAGGGGCTTCTGCAAATCTAGTAAGATTTTTGTGAAAGTGTTCTGTAGCTTTTAAAGCTGGGTTGTTATTCCAAGAGGCCACACAGCAGAGAGGCCAGCGCTTGTGCCCTGATATCTGATAGATGGTGTGTCCAAATCCTAGCTTAGCTGCGTGTGACCTGGATGCAGTCTTCCACTTCCCGAGCCTCCATTTCCTCATCTAGGTGCTGAGTTCCCAGCGCTACCCTTTCTTTCTGTGGACCCGGAGCAGGTGTTTCAAGGTGCTGGCAGCACATGTAATTGTCTTAATTGATCTGGCTACTTATTTGTTTTAGTTTCTGCCTAATTTTTGCAGGAGGAGGAGGAGGTGCTGGGACTCCCACTGATGGGTAATGGGGAACCAGGTCAGAGGCCACGGTGAGGAGGGTGGGGCAGCCAGGCCCAGTGGGACTAAGGACTTCTGAGAGGCAGAAGCCCTCAGGCGGCTGGCAGAGCAGCTCTGGGCAGAGGCCTCTTCCTTGGACTGGGGATTCCGGGACTTGAGGGCCCACCTGCCCTCCGACAGCCCCTGGGACTCACAGCTCAGCCTCTCTGCTCTGCTGAGACTTCCTGAGTACCAGCCCCTCCCCTGCACCCTGATCTGGCCTGGGCCCTGTATGGTCACTGGTCCTCACCAAGGCTGTACCCGTGGTCATTCGCTTGGCCAGTATCCACCGCCTGCCCTCCTGGGAGGGGCACCATGCACTGCCTGAGTGCAGGCTCTGGAGGCCAACTGACCTGAGGTCAGATCCCAGCTCTCCCCTTTCCATGTCCTAGTTCCTTATCCATAAGGTGGGGCAATGATAGTGCCTTGGTGTCGACTTCAGGTCTGTGAGTGTCTCATCAGTAGCGCTCCCACGGCCATGGTACTTCCTGTGCATCCGCCCTGTTCTGAGCACACCACACGTGGGAACTCGGTTCATACCCCAGTAGCCCTATGAGGTAGGCACTATTATTGTCAACCCAGTTTTCAATTGAGAAAACAGGCACCAAATAGGTGTTAGATCTGGGATTTGAACCCGGGTCGTCTGACTCCACAGCCCGCTCTTCACCATCACCTGTGAAGCACCTGGTGTAGACACACGTGAGTGGTGGCAATGAATAGTATTTGCTGTTGTCAGATCCTAGGGGTCTGGCTGCCAGTGGCCTTTCTGGCGGCGCCCCAGAGCCTGGCCCCTGTGGGGTCCTGCACCATCACTCTGTCATGCCCACCAGTGCCTGATGGCTAAGCCCGAGTGCTGGAGGGAGAGGCCCTGGCAGTGGGCAGGAGGCAGGGTCAAGGCACCGGAGTAGACCTGGGGGCCACGTTGGCTGGTCCTAGACTCTGCCATCCCTCAGTAGACCGGATCTGGGAGGGGAAGGAAGCAGGAGAGAGCCTGAGGAAGTGGATTCTCAGAGGCAGGAGGGTGGGCCGAAGGAGGCCCGGGGGAGGGAAGCCTCCCCGCCTTGGGGTGGCTCCAGCTGTCCGGGTGCTGAGACCAGACAGGGCAGCCCGGAGACCTGGCTGAACCATGAGCCCTGGAGGTGTGTGTTGGAGTGTGTGTGGCAGGCGGAGGGGGTGGGGATGGTGGTCTCTGACTGTGGAGGAGGGATTTAACCTCCTGCTATTAGCTGCCAGCTTCCCTCATAATCCAGCAGGCGCGGCAGGATCTGTCGAGTGTGTTTACGCGTCTCCGGCGGACGAGGCTCTTGTCTTGCGCCGGCGCATGTGTCCCGTCTCCTGCGTCACCTTGGGTCTCCCCATCTCTCTGCCTCACCTCCCCCTTTAATGTGTCATTGTCTGCCCTTCCCCACCTTCCTCAGTAAGGTTATAATTTAGAGAGCAAACCTTATGAGTTCAGACCCTGGTAATTTATCACTTGTGATCACTGGGATGGCTTCACATTTGAAATTTATTCCACCCAAACAATGAAGGTCATTACCTATGGAGGCAGGTCCTCCCTTTCTTCTCCTTGGTGTAGCATATGTACTCGGTGCTGTATTCACATTCTGTATCCTAGGTCACTCCTCTCTGAGGTTGGGGTGAAGATCTTAGCTCCTCCAGGTTCTACTTGGATTCCTGAGTTCTCTGGGTCCCTGAACAGCACATCAACAGCCATAGTTACTATTATTTGTTGAGCCAAGCAACAAGCCTCAGAAAAGCTCTGTAGCTTGCCCAGTCACATGGCAGTGGAGCTTGCCTGACTGACCTCCAGACCAGAGCTCCCAGCCTCCACACAGGTGGGTGGCATATCACCTACCCTATCTGGCCAGGGACATAGATCTTATCACAGGCAAATGTTTGTTTCCACCTGGGGTTTCTGTGGGTGTGGGCTCCATCTGGCACACCCTGTCCTGGGAATCGAAACCTTGTTCTTCCTTGTTCTGTCCTTTCTGCCTGGCATGGACGGTGACCCCTCTGTCTCGTCCAGGCTGGCCTGAGACCTGGGCCCCAAGCCCTGGGGAGGGGGAGGAACCTCAGAGGATCTGAGACAGGGCTGCTTGGCGCTGGGCCTGGGGCCTGGGAGGGGCGCCCAACTCCAGGCTGTTTGCTCATATTCCCTTTCAGTCCCCAGCCCCCGCCTCTGCACCTGTTGTGTTCCCATCATCCTGGGCAGCTGGCAGCTGTCACTGCTGGGGCACCTGACCCAGCCCCCGAGGATGCCCCGTGAGCACCCTGGCTCCGGTTTCCCTGCAGCCACAGCTCCCGCTCTGCTCTCTGTTCCCCTGCAGCTTTGTCCTCATCTCCATGCGCGCTCGCGCTCTCCCGGGCTCTAGGCAGCGGCCTCCACTCTCATCCTGGTTCTGGGCGTGGGAGGAAGCTTGTGTGTGTGGGGGTTCCCTGCTCCCCATTGTCCAGCACCAAGCCCAGTCTAATCAGGCAGGGACGATGGCCTTAAGCCCCATATGCCAGGTGACTCATCAGCTCAATCAAATTATCCCTTGTTGATAAAAAAAAAAAAAGAAGACACTATAGCAACCAGGGGGGCCTCCCAGCTCCTCCCAGCAGGGGTGCCTCCCCTCCCTGATCTCTCTTTCTACCAGGCCCCTCTGCCCCCCTCATAAAGAGAAGTTATCCCCTCTCCTTGTCCAGTCTTCCGTGGTTTCCGATGCCCTGACCTGTATGTCACGTTAAACACCGGAAAACATTAAACCTGAGTTCAGTCCTCCTACCCTCCACCCGCCGTGCGACCACGGGAAAATCCACAACCTACTAGGCCTCCTCTGCTGCCCCCGAAGGCAGTGGCTGGACCCAACACTCTCGAGGCTCCTCCCCCGCAGAGAGCTTGGAGTCCGCAGTTTGGATGGTTTCTATTGTCCAGGGAACTTGTTCCAGGTTTTATTGTGTTTGTACGTTTGTTTATGTATTTATGGTCACATTGCGAGGCTTGTGGGATCTTAGTTCCCCAACTAGGGATGGAACCCGGGCCTCTGGCTGTGAAAACGTGGAGTCCTAACTACTGGACCTCCAGGGAATTCCCCCAGGTTTTATTCTGCAGTTGCTGGGTCTGCGCTAGAGTTTACGTTCTGAGAGGTGCTGGGCCTTGGGAGATGTCGATGAGAAAGGATGTGGTGAGGGGAGGGTTGAGGTGGGGAGCTCGCCACGGAGACCATGATGGGACCCGGGAGGGAAGAAGGGCAGGCAGAAAGGGCTCAGGAGACAGGAGATGGCAGGGAGGGGAGGGGGGTCCTCAGGGGGGTAGGGTCTCAGGAGCTGCATGGGCCCAGAGAGCCAAGGGGGCGAGGGCTCCCTGGATGGGGCCAGAGGGCAGAAGCAGCGGGGGCTAGCCAGAGAGGGAGGGGTTCTCTCCGAAGCCTGGGCAGGGTTTCTATCAGACCAGGTTGCTCCCCAAGGGCACACCCAGGCCTGCCTTCGGCCTGTGCACTTTGAGGGACTACTGCCGCCCAGGTCACAGACGGGTCTACTTTCTCCAAGCTTTCCAGGCTGGGTTCTCCTGTTAGCAGGTGGTAAGTCCAGTCTTGTGCGAGTCCACAGTCTCCCTTGCCTCCATTTAAGCTCCATTCCTGGGAGGTCACCCCCTGTCTACTGAAAAATTCCTAGCTTCTGCCTCCACCTAGAACCCTTCTGATTCCTCAAGGAGAAGGTCATTGTCCCTTTGTCTTCTCTTCCCCAAGCACGAAGAGTCCCTGCCCTTTGACCTGTTCGGGATAAAGCATGAATTTTGATGTCAGGCAGATCCGGGTTTGAACTCTGCCTTGAGTGTTACCCAGCTGAACTCCACTTCAAGTAGACTTCAAACTCCATGACACTCCATGTCAGTGTAACCTCTCTGTCTCAGTTTTGCAGCCTGCAAGATGGGGATGATTCTAATCCTGCGGGGATGTGGCGGGGGGTAGGTGTGATTATGTGTGTGAAATACTTAGCACAGTGCCCGGCACACAGTGACTGTTGAATAAATGGTGGCGTTTGTAGTCACTTCCGTAGACGTGATTGTAGATTTCCCTTTCACGTCCCCTTTTAACATCCTTTCTGGCTACAGAACAAAGCACTGCACACATTCAGCCAGCGCCAAAGGAACCTCATTCCTTGATCCCAGCGTGGCTCCTGCTTGGCTTCTGAAGGGCAGAGGTTGGGTCTCGCTCACGAGTGGGTCCATAGTTGGCACCAGTGAATGCGAGATGAATGAATGAGTGATATAGGTCAGTGGTTCTCTCGCCCCTTTTAGTAACACAATGCTTTGGCCAAATGAAAATTTGTGATGTACCGATGAATAAAACAGAAGAGGTGCAGCGCTGGCTGCCACGTCATCTGTAAAGGCCTGGACGCTGACCTGGGGAGACAGCAGGGGGAAACCCTCAGACACAGGACATTGCCACTTCTCACTTAAATTGCGGAAGTGGATTTGTAGGAAACAGGACCCAGGGAAATCTGCTAGAAAACCCCTCGGACAATGGTGCTGTGAAGGCTCAGGGGCTGCCCAGGCTGTGTCTCAATTCTCTTCTCCATTCTTACTCATGTGACCAGAGTGAGGACCACCGCTCACCTGAAGGACTCACCCTGCCCCCATCCATCCCTGCTGGGTTACTTCCCCTCGCTCCTGTCTCCAGAGCATTACGCAGATTCAGTTCCATGGGTGAGGTAGTTTCTGAGAGGCAGTGTTGTACAGGCATGACACTAGGCCCGAGGAGCCAGGGTGAGTCAGGGGCAGGCCTGACCCCGTGACTGCCACTGTTTTCTCGCCTGGTGCCTTCTGCCCCGTCCCGTGCATTCTGCACGCTGGATGGCAGAGTGACCTTTCAGCAATGTAGGCCTGGTCTTGTTGCCCCCCCTGATGAAACGTATCAGGGGTTCCCTATTGCCCTCAGAAAAAAGGCCAGATTCTTCACCCTGCTCTTTGAGGCCCTCCTGGTTTGTCGCTTGCCCCCAGAAAATTTCCCCAGGCTTCTGCTGCTGTCCCTGCTCCAGACATAAGAACCTTGCTTCCTGAATGGGCTGGGCTCCCTCCAGCCACAGGGCCTTTTCACATGTTATCTTCACTCCCCGGAGCACCCTCCATCCTAACCTACCTCCACAACACAGGAACGTGCCTACTTACCCTTCACTATTGCTTTTCAGGAAAGCCTGCCCCGAGCCCTGCTTTCTTTCAGAGCACTTTTCTAGAATTGTGATTGTATCTTCCTCACTATACTACTTGATAAATGTCTGTTTCCCTCTGGGCTGTAAGTCCACGAGAGCCAGGGCCTGTCTACTGTCGATCACCATGGTGTCCCCAGTGCATAGCTTAGTGTCTGGCACACAGTAGGTACTCAATAAGTGTTGGTCATGTTGAATTGCTGAGATGCATCCAAAACGCCAGGGCAAGCAGATAAGGCCACAGCTAGGCTATGGCTGTCCCTGTGTAGGGTACAGTAAGACAGGGGTTTGGGAGAGGCATAGCTCGGGCTCAAAGGAGAGACAGGCTCCAAGAAAGGGGACTCAGTCTGCACCGGGGGCCCTAGCAGGGCTTCCCAGAAGAGGGGTTCCCAGTGCTGGGTGTAGGTGGGATGACCAGGCTGGCCAAGTGGGAGGGGTTGGTGAGGAAGGGCCTAAGCTGGTGCATTTAAAAGCAGACAGGTTGAGGGGGGTTGACTCTGCTGCTATAGGAACAGCCTCCAGAGCAGCCTCTTTGCCTCAGTTTCCTCATCCGTAAAATGGGCATAAGAATGCACTTGATCTCTTAGGGTTGTTGTGGGGATTGAACAAGTTAATATGTGTGACATGCTTAGAACTGTTTGGCACACGATAAGGCCTTGTGTTTGCCATGCCATTTCTGTGATTATTTACCCCATACAAAGCATTTGGGTTATTTCCTCTCGGTCAGGTTTTGACTTAGCCTCCCTGTCCCGGAGGAACTGGGTCCGTGTACCACTGAGTGTGTGTGTGTGTGTACATGTGGCCGCACACAGCCATGAGTAAGCATGTACCTGTAGAAAGGAACCGCCCTGTGTGGAATCGGGTGTCGAAGCTTCTCCCAGAGAGGAGTCTCAGGCAGGCCTCTGGTCTGAGGGGGTGTGGCACTGTGGGCTTGGGGGCTGTCCCACCCCAGGCCTGCCCAGCCTTCTGGCTGGTGACCCTAGGTCTGTCCCGAATGCCCCTCCCCCCTCTCTGCCCCTCCCCCAGACCCACTCAGGATGACAGCAGCAGCAGGGTACTGAGCCGAGGGCGCGGGGCCCAACACAGCCCTTCACAGTGTGCAGGTGTCTGAGTTCCATCTGGTACAGGACAGCCCCTGCCTTTCCCACGGCTCCTTTGCCAGCCCCACCCCTTTGCCCACTAGCCTTCCCTCCACAGATATCCCTATTTCACTCTTAAACCCTCCCACAACCTATTTTCTATGAAAGAACTAAGACTGATTTTTTTAAAAAAAACATCTATCATATCACTCTCCTCTTTTCTCATTAGTTACTTCTATTGCACTTAGACAAGATCTAAGATTCCTACCATGCCTACAAGATTCTTATTTTCTGGTTCTTGCCCATCTCTCCAAATTCATCTTGTCCCACCCAGATCTTTCCTTGGGAAACTAGATCCCTGGCCCTGGGGACAGGAGCTGGGGCTGAGCCAGGGCCTGGGAGGAGGGAGCTGTCCTGTTCTCCTGGGAGAGCCTCTGATGGGTGATGTCTGGGAGATTGTCTGCTTGAGTCCTGGCTATGCCTCTGACCTGCTGGGTAACCTGAGCATCTCAGGACCTCCACTTTCTTTTCTGTAAAATGGACATAACAGAAGCCCCTGCCACCTGGAATAAACATCAGACAGTGCACGCAGCGCGTGCTGCACGCTGAGCGCTCAGTACGTGGCGGCCGCGCTCTTGGTGATGCCTTGGGGTCCCAGCATGCTCGCCTAGGGCTAGAGGGGTCTGCCGTCCCGCCGCCCTCTGCCCTCGCTGCACCTCTCCCTCCGCCGAGTGTGAGGTGCCAGGTTCTGCACCTCAGGATTTCTCCAGAGGCTTTGTGAGTCTGTGGGAGCGAGCGTGTGCTGTGGGTGTGCACTGTGAGGTGTGGATGTGTAGGTGTGTGTGCTGGTGGGCAACAGGTGGCTGTGTGCACAGTGGTGAATGCTTTCAAGTGCTCATCAGTCTGTGTTTGTGCATATACCTGTGATGTAGTATAGACGGGTACTGCGGTCTGTGTATATTGGTGTGTGTTTTGTACGTCTGTGATTAAAGGAATGGTTTAGTGTGGAGGTAAGAGTGTAGATTCCAATACCAGACTGTCTGGGTTTGCAGCCCAGCCCTGCCACCTTCTAGGTAGGTAACCTCTTTGTCTCAGTTTTCTCATCTCATTTCTCAGATAGTAATAATAATGGTACCTATTGATAATAACCATATGCTGACCTCATCATTCAGCCTGTGGGGACCAAAGGGGTTAATACTCGTAAAGCACTTGCAGTAGAGCCTGGAAGAAGATAGGAGTGATGTCAGCTCTTTGTTATTAAGCTGCACGAGCCAGATTGTAAGCACCTTGAGGGCAGAGACAAGGTCTGTCTTGCTTACCATGGCATCCTGTCATCTCCCCCAGCGTCTGCGTGTAGCAGGTGCATAATGGCATGTGAATGACTGTAGCCTGGGTGAATGGTGAGGTTGTGTGTGTGTGTGTGTGTGTGTGATGAGGTGTGTGATAGGAAATGTGCATGTGTGAGTCTGTGTGTGTGTCCATGTGTGTGTCTGCCTGCTCTGGCTGGGGCATCTCCAGTGCTTTCTGGAGCTCGGCTATTTCAGGAAGCCTCCAGTCTCCTCCTCCTTATGTAAATAAACATGACAGATCAGCGCAGGGAGGTGGGGAGGCTCCGGGAGTGGGTGGGAGCTGGGAGGCAGCCGTGAGCGGGGCCAGAGGGGCGTGTGTGCATGTGTGGCCGGCCTTGCGGGCGGCAGGCTGCGTGCGGGAGGGGCAGGCTCGGCCCTGCCATGCCGGCTGCTGCTGGCCACGGAGGAGGGGGGTGGGCAGGAGGAGGGGAGCTGGCCGCCAGGACGTCTCGGTGACGAGGCCAGCCAGCCAAACGGAGGTGGCCGTGCTACCCGCTGCCCACGATGGGGGGACAGATCACCCGGAGCACCTTTCACGGTAGGACCCTAGCTGATGCCTGAGGGTTTGCCCATCCACAGCCTGCGGACCACCTGGGGAGGCTGGGGCCGAAGGGCACTGGGGCTGAGGGCATGGCCATTCCGCCTGCCTCTTCACTCCTTGGTGGGCTCCGGGGCTGTGGGAGGGGGTGCCTTTGGGTGACAGGTACTGGGGTCGGGGGGAAGGCAAGGGGGGCTGGGACAAGCAGGAAGAGACGTCCTTCCGTGGCAGACAGCAGGAGGTCAGACAGCTGGGTCTCCCCACAAAGTCTCCTTGTCCTCTTACCTCCCCAGGGCGCTGATCGGCATCCAGGGGGGATGTGAGGTCCCAGTGTCCATACTGCTCCCTCCTAGAACTGAGGCAAACCATAGTCAGACAGCTGGGGGGACCTGTTTGTGGGTTCTGGGATGCGGGCCATGGAGGTCAGTGCTGTGCTCCATGGTGGAGCCATGGAGAGATGTGTGGGTACACGCGAATATGTAAGTGTGTGTGTGTGTGTGTGTTCATGAGTGTGCATTGGAGGTGTCTGTGGGTAGGTACCTGTGCTGGCTTGTGCCTAAGCACACGGGTGCAAACCACATTGCCTGACCTCAGTTCTCAAAACGTGTGCTCCTGACTCCTGGGGTTCACATCTGTGCTCAGACCGACAGGCAGGCAGCTGAGGTGGTGAAAGGAAGGAGCGCTGGGTGGCCCCTGCTTGCCCCTGCTCCCGTCCCCTCATCTGCCTGGCTCCAGTACTGTGGTCTTGGGAGTAACATGGCCGATGTGGCACCAGACCCAGAAGGGAAGGCCTTCCCAGGGACTTGTTTTGTCATCGCTGGGCCCCCGTAGTTGGGGTTCCTGTGCAAACTGGCTGGCGGCAGGACAGTGTGGGCTGACCCTGGGGGGTCCCTGCCCCACTCCACTGTGTGCCCTCCTCCCCTCCTTGGGCAGGGCATTAGGAGGTGGGGCAGTCTCCGTGCTGGGTTCAGTGGGAACCGGGAAAGGGCCGGGAAGGAAGAAGGGTGGTGGCAGGAGTGAATGGGGAGCTGTGGCCAGGACTGGTGACCAGGTGACTTCCCCTTTCCAGGCCCTGGACTTTGAAAGAGTAATTTCTGATTAAAAAAGAAAAAGACAGGGAAGGAGACATGGGAAAAGCAAATCATTGTCTCTCTTAAAAGGCAATGAATTTTATCCTGGGCCCAGAGGGCCAAGTGACAGATGGAAGGCCCTGGAAGACACATAATCCGGAGCTGGCCAGAGGCAGTGCCCGTGGCCTGGGCCTTGGCCTGAGCCTCAGGCTGGGCTGACCTGGGGTGGGGGCACCTCTCTGGGCTCATTGGCTCCAGTGGAGCCTGCTGGCAGAGGGTCTGGAGCTGACTGACATTTTCCACTGGAGTCAGGCTTGGGCAGGCCAGTGGCCTGGGAAGGACAGAGAGGCCCTCAGAACAGGCTCAGGACGCAGCACACCATCCTCCAGCTGCCTTAGAATGCAGGGTTCAGAGGGGATTGAGGACCCCAAGGCTACCCGAGATGGCCTGTGGCCGTCAAGAGCTCCTGCTCTGGAGTAGATACACATGGGTGGTAGCAAGGGCAAGTGTCTCCCTGAGCTTGGTTTTCTCATCTGTCAATGGGGCTAATGATAGTAGCATCCTCACAGGAGTATTGTGAGGAGTACAGGAGACCATGTGAATAAGGACTTAACACAGGGGAAAGCTAAAGCGGAGAGGCATTCTGAGGCCAGGGTCCTATTCCTTCCTCTCCCAACGGGAACAGGAGGATAGCCTGGGGTGCACTGAGAACTCCAGGAGTTGGGCCATTGGGTGAGTGCTAATCAAATGCCCCATCTGCCTTGGCCTCCAACCGCTTACCTGGACCACCTTCCTTAGCCTGGGTCCCCTGTAAGCTGGCCCTGGCCCCGGCCCCGGCCTCAGCCCTCCATCAACACTAACAGGCGATGGGGAGTTGGGAGTTGTGGCGAGGGGGTGTTTGCCTGTGCCCACATGGCCCCTTAGCCAGGACCCTGCATGCGTGTCCACACATGTCCTCACCCGTGTCCGTACCTACGTGTCCCCACATCTGTCCACTGGCTGCCCCGGTGGCTTTGGTTTCACCTCCTTCTGGGAGGGGAGTTGGGGGGAGTGGGAGGTGCAGGGGGTTCACTCCTTCCTAGGGGTGCTCTCAGCAGCCTGACTCCTGAGGACATAGTTACATGGCTCCTGCTGGTATTTTCACGTGAGCCTTGGGGGTCTGATTTGGCTCAAGCTGAAGATTTTGGGTTGCCCGGTGAGAGGTGAGGGGTTGTGTGGGCGTATCTAGTTGTGTGTTTGTGGGCGTGTCCTGGCTGTTTCTGTTTCTGGTGACTGCAGATCGTGTGTATCTGGGTTTTAGGTCTTTTTCTGTGTATACCCGTGTAGTGTGTAACTATCTGTGCCATATTTAAGAGACTGAGTATTTTGTGTCTGCGTTTCCATGTGTGAGCAGCCACACAGTTTCACATTTGTGAGACTGTTATTCTGTAGAGGTCAGTGTTTCTGCGCGAGTTGTGTGTGTGTGCGTGCGCGCGCGTGCGCGTGGGTGCGCTGGTGGTGAGGAGTCCGGCTCCTCTGGGACCAGCCTGGCAGGGGACCCTTGGGAGAGATGAATTCTCATTTGGTTTCAGCAGTTACATGCTTGATCTTTTTCATCAGGCAGATTTCCAGAGCTGCTCCCCGTCTTTAGGGCAGGATGGGGGTGGGGAGAGCACAGAGCGAGGCAGCCCCGATCCTGGGAAGCCCCCCTCCCCTCTCCTTCCCAACCCTCCCCTCCTCTTCCCTGCCCTCCTCCTTTACTTTCTTTAAGGCTCCTCCCCCCCGCCTCAGGGCAAGGGATGGGCCCGTTGCTGAGGGGCTGATATGCGGATGACACACACACACACACACACACACGCGCCCAGACGTACATGTCACCCCCAGGTCTCTGGACCCGCAAATCCTAGTTGCTGGGGTGTAGGGACCTGAGAGATTGGTTCCCACTGTCCTTTTACAGAAGGGGATGCTGTGGCTCGGAAAGGGAAATGGCTGACTGAGGTTGCGTAGTTAGCGGCTCAGAGGGAATCCAGACCTCATCCCTTCGGCAGCTAACTCCCTGCTTCCCCTCCTTGGGTTCCTAATTCTCACTCAGGCAGCAGGGGACAGGCCATCACATGGACTTGGGAGATCTGGGATTAGCACAGAAAGCGCCTCCTCTCTCCCGGCAGCAGCTCTGGAGTTTTAGGCCAAGGTGAGCTCCCCAGAGCCTGGCAGGTGTGTCTTGAACATACGTGTCACACACACACACACACACACACACCCCACTTGTGCCTGTAGGCTCCAGAGGCGGTGGGGAGGGAGGAATCAGGTTGATCCATCTGTGTTCTCTTCACCCACCCCAGTGTCTGGCACCCGGTGGCACCCAGCAGATGCTTGGTCACTGAGTAAGAGGGAAGAGTGTGGGGCACGGACCCCGGGCTGCTGGACCACATCGCAGTTGGAGCTGCAGGTGGCCTGGCGGGGGCCGATGGGGTGGAAGATGTGAGCCCTGAGCTGGGTGACAGGCTAGGTAGGGCTGGAGAGGGAGTGGGACGCGTGTTCTTGCTGAGAGTTTGAATCCTGTTCTGCTCTTACTGGCTGTGTGACTTGGGGTCAGTGCCTTTATTTGTCTGAGTCTCAGTGTCCACTTTCATAAATTGGGGGTGGGAGGGTTTACCTGGAAGGGCTGTAGAAAGAGTAAGTGAGCTAACTGGCATAAAAGGCAGCCCGCCTGGTACACAGCAAGCACTCTGTAAACGGAGGTGAAGGTTTCCCCGAAGGTTCCTCCAGGCCTGTGTGTGCTCGTAAGTGTGTACAGACAAGCGCCTGTCTGCCTTTAAGGACCAAGACTGCATCTTCTGTCTCCTCCAGCCCTGGCAGGCCCCCGGGACAGAGCGTTCCCTGGGTGCTGTGTCCACATTAGGCGCACACCCACTGTGTGTATATGCACACATGTGCACGCGAGTGAGTGTGGATTTGTGTCAGGGGAACTGAGGGTGATGGTCTGCGTGGTGTGTGGATTTATGTGACTGAGCCATGCTCCCCCTCATTCTCTCAGGCCTGGCTTGGGGGCTTTGCGGGGTGGGGGGCGCTGGGAAGACAGGGACCAGGAGGCGAACTCAGAATGGTTATCATCTGGAATCTTGGGGTGGGATAGGGGAGGAGTAGGAGGAGGGCTGGTTCCCTCCCTGAAGTGAAGATATTGGGAGACGCACCTCTATGCACATCTGGTTGCTGGTAACGGCAGAGCCTGGGATGCCGTGGAGTGAGTGAGAGCAGGAGGCTCCATGTGGAGATTAACTTGGCCGTGAGGGTGCCCCTCCTGCCCACTCCCTGCCACTCTCCTTTGCCCACCTCGTCACTGTGGATTCGTTCGGTCTTCCAGGGACCAGCAGGACCTGCTGTACGCGTAGCCGAGCTCTCTGGGGCAGATGACTGGGTGCTAACGTGGGCCCTAACCCTAAATGACAAAGGCATATTCATGGGGGCTGCAGAGGTCATGGAGAAACTGACCAGGGTGGAGTGGAGCGTTCATGTAGGGCAGAGGGGACCGAGCACGCTGGCCAGCTAGCTGTGGCCCAGTGAGGATGGCTGCACCGCCAGACAGATCTGAGTTCAGAGCCCAGCTCCACCACTTACTAACTGTGTGACCCTGGGCAAGTTATTACCTCTCAGAGCCTCTGTGTCCTTATCTATGAGATGGAACTAAGTGATCTGTACTGCTGCATAACAAAAACCCCAAAAGTTAGTGGCTTAAAACAGCAAACAAACGAACATTTAATTATCTCACATTTTCTGTGGGTCAGGAATCTTGACACGGTTTAGTTAGGTGCCTCCAGCTTAATGTCCCTTGTGAAGTTACGGTCAGGTTGTTGGCTGGGGCTGCAGGCTCATCTGAAGGCTTGCCTGGAGGCGGAGCCACATCCAGGCTTACTCACATGGTGACTGGTGGTCCCTGGTCCCTCCCACATGGGCCTCTCCACAGGGCTACCTTACACAGCTGGCTTCCCCAGAGGGTGCGACCCGAGAGAGGTAAGAGAAAGTAACCAAGAGAGAGGCCAAAGGTTTTTTTTTTTTAATTAATTAACTAATTTTATTTATTTTTGTTTGTGTTGGGTCTTCATTGCTGTGCACGGGCTTTCTCTAGTTGCGGCGAGCTGGGGCTACTCTTCGTCGCAGTGTGTGGGCTTCTCATTGTCGTGGCTTCTCTTGTTGTGAAGCACGGGCTCTAGGCGCATGGGCTTCAGTAGTTGTGGCACATGGGCTCAGTAGTTGTGGCTCGCGGGCTCTAGAGCTCAGGCTCAGTAGTTGTGGCGCACGGGCTTAGTTGCTCTGCGGCATGTGGGATCTTCCTGGACCAGGGATCGAACCCATGTCCCCTGCATTGGCAGGAGGATTCTTAACCATTGTGCCACCAGGGAAGCCCAGGCCAAAGATTTTTTATAACCCAGTCTTGGGAGTCCCATCCCATTACTTCAGCTGTTAGAAGCTAGTTTCTAGGTCCACTCCACACCCAAGGGGAGAGGATTACAAATGGGCTTACAGGATTACAGGGGACTGCTAGGAGGTGGAGGTGGGGATCACTGGGGCATCTTCAAGGCTGCTTCCCACAGATCCCTAACTTTCAGGGCTTGGGAGAATGAGACAAGGTTGTACAAGAAAGGAATCAGGTGCCTGATATAGGAAAAAAAAGCCTCGCGATTTTTCTCCTTCTTCCTGCAGGCAAGTGGGGAGTGCTGGAAGGTTCTGGAGCAGGCAGGGCCATAGTCAGACACGGAGTGTGGAATCTTGGTGCTGGGCAGTGAAGGAAGCTGTCCTTTTGGTCCCCTCTTTCTCTAATTTCTCCACAGGACACCAGAAAGGGCAAGGCACCAAGTAGGTGCTCCTTGGACACTTGCCAGTTATCAGTGGCTTGAAGAACTGAACAGTAGCAGTTCAGTCAATGGCTTTTATTGAGCACCTGCTGTGTGCTCTGAGCTAGGCCCTGGGGAAACAGCAGTAAAAAAAAAAAAAAAAAAAAAAAAAAAAAAAAAAGGGTCTCTCCCCTCGGGAGGCTCACAGCCCATCAGGGAGACAAGCAAATAACCCTGAAGCCTTTCCTAGCCAGAGAGCTGCACCACAGAGCACAGAAAATGGTCTGAGTGACTCGACCTCTACCAAGGATGGCACATGCCCAGAACCATCCTGGGTGTGAAGAAGACAAGTCAGTGCGTTACATATAGTGGGTGCTTCAAGGCATTTGGGCTTAATTCTGTGGAGGATCCAGAGTTGAGAAAGGCTGCTGGGGTGATGGATGCTCTCTTAGGGGCATGTGGGATCCTTGGACTTGGTCTGGGGATCAGAGAGACTTCTGGGAGAAAGGGGGCTTTAAAATCAAGGTCTGAAGGAAGAGTGAGAGAAAGGCAGGTTTATAGGTGGGAAGGAGGAAGGAGTGGCTCCCAGCAGAGAAAGGGGCTTGGGCCAGCCCTTGAGGCTAGAGGCAGGTGAGGGAGGTGGGCCCCTTGAGGGGGAACCTAGAGAAATTCACATCTGTGTAGTTTTACTTTCATCTCACTCAGGGCCCTCCCCCACCTGCTCTCCCGAATCTCCCAAGCTTTTCCCCCAGAGGGAGCCCTGTTCAGTGACTGTGTGTAAACTAGCCCCAAGTCAGGACCACCCTGGCAATCTGGGATTAGGGCGTCTGGGATAAATTAAAATAGAAGTGTCTGGCCTCCCACTGGGCGTAAATGAACAGATCATTTCCTGTGGTGGTGGTTGTTGCTTTTATAAGAAATAATAAGACCTTATGTTGGAATCAGGTGTTAAAGTCTGAAATATTCTTTCACACCTGTGAACTCACTGGGTTCTCACAATGGCCTGGAGAGGTGGGCAGGGCAGCTATGATGACCCTGTTTTACAAAGAAAAAAATTAAGGTCCAGAGAGGTGAAGCACCTTGCCCAGAGTCACACAGCAAGTCTGTGGCATGGCCAGGCTTTGAAACCACGGTCTCCTGCCTCCAGGGCTCGTGCTCTTTGCCCTGTCTTGTACTGTCCAGAAAGTGAGGTAAGCCTCCCTCATTGGAGATGCAAATGATCGTGTCCGCACTGGTATTCAGGTCCACAGGCTCAGAACATAGTGGGATCCAGCTGGGCCTTGAAAGATGGGTGGGATTTGGAGAGGTGTGGGTGGGGCAGGGAGAGAAGATATGCAGGGCAGGGGAAATAGCTTGAGCAAAGGCGTAGGAGAGTACAGATTGATGTCAATTGCAACAACAGTAATATAATTATTAGCAACTATTATTAATAATAGAATTATTAATAACTATTATTATCGCAGCTACTTACTAGATTCGTTTTAAATACAGCATCTCTTTAATTCTTGCAAGAATACCAGGAAGGTCTGCCATGGTCCCTATTTTACAGATGAGAAAAATGGGGTCTCAGAGTTGGGTTTGGAGGCAGCAGGCCTGGGTTCACATCTGGGCTCTTTACTCTGGCTGGGTGACCTTGGGGAGTAACTTCACTTCTGAGGACCTGTGTCATTGGGGGTGTAATGAAGACACTGCCTGTTCAGCCACATAGAGGTTGGTTATTTTCAACTGTCATTGCTCCCTCCCTCTCTCCTTGGCAGCCCAGCTCAACAGAGCCTGGGCACTCGGGGCTCTGCCAGGCTGGTTCTGGGGCAGAGTGTGGGCGGGGGCAGTAGGACGGTCACTCCGGAGGCTACATTGTGTCTTGGCATCTCTGCCTGGGACCCCACCGAGAGGCAGGAATGTGGTCCGGAGCTGGCTGAGGGTCACCCGGAGGGCTGGCCAGGCTTGTGTCTGGCAGCTCATAAATGCCCAGGAGGAATGGGCTGCCAGGGTGGGGTGGGGGAGCTTCCAGTGTGTCAGCAGCAGCCTCGCCTGACGGGGTGCTCCCACTGTGGCTCCCGAAACGCCTGTAAACCTGTCACTAAGGGGAGCCTCCCTGGGAGCTCTGCTGGGAGCAGATGGCGAGATTGGGGCTCTACCCAGGACCGCTGGCCACTGGGAGAGCAGTTGTGCAGCTCACAGGCCCAGCGTCTTCAGGCCCTTTGCTGTGGCCGCTCCCCTGGCTGGGACTGGCCAACACCTCCTCCACACAGCCTTTCCCCACTATGCCTGCCATCTTGGGCTCCTGGGGAAAATGAGCTCTAGTGTTAGCTTCCGAGTAGGGCAAAGGACCCTGGATGTGGCTTTGGAAGATCAGGGTTCAGGTCCCAGCTCTGCCACTTAATTGCTGTGTGACCTCAGGCAAATTGGTTAACCAGTCTGAATTGCAACTCATTCATCCATAGAATGGGGATTTTAAGGGGTCATAGTGTATGTTAAAGTATAGGGAGGGAGCCCTGCCCCCAGCTGTCCCTCTGGCCCTTGGCATCAGAGCTGTGCTCAGGATTAATTCTCATTTTGCTTTCTCTCCTTCCTCACCCAGGATCATAATACCAGCTGAGATGGAGGAGGGAGGTAGCAGAAGCAGGGACAGCAGGGGTTGGGGAGGGGGTGATCACCCTGGTCAGGGCTGCCACGTTGGATACCTGTGAAGGTTGTATTTCTTATTGTAGCCCACGAGAATGGCGCTCCCTGGAGGCATGTAGGGCAGAGCCTACGTGGCTGTACGTGGCGGCCCTGGCCCTTGTTCAAAGAGGAGTGATGAAGACTGGGCTAGGGCCACGGCGGTGGGGAGGACAGGAGGGTGCGGGGCCTAGGGATGTTTATTTCAGAGGTGGGATTGGCAGGTTGGATGTGGGGTGCTCGGACTCCACTGGGGCCTGGGAACATGGTGGGGCTGGCGGGTTATGGTCAGGAATTCAACGGGGGCCTGGTGAGCAGCAAGTGACCGTGGTCCATGGGCAGGAGATGCCCAGCAAGTCAGAAAGGGTTTTCACGTCGCTCCCACAGAGATGGCTCAGTGGGCAGAGACCACACTGGTCTCTGTGGGCAGGAAGAGGCCGGCACAGCACTTAGCAGGCCCAGGAATCGGTGAAGCTGCTTTGCAGCTGCCAGAGTGCTCTCTTCAGACCTACAGGGGACAGGGAACAGCACAGCCACTTCACTGAAGTGGAGGGAACTTAAGACTGAGAGTGGCAGCCCCGACCAGGCTTTGGGGTCTCCTGTCAGATGGTCCAATCCTAGGATCTGCCTGTGGTGGGATGCTGGGGGCTGTGGGTCAGAGATTCCAGCCCCGCTTTCCTCCCATCTTCATAAAGACCTGGTTTGTTAGTCATTGTTGCTGCTTTTGAGGTGTAATTTATGGACACTAACATTCACCCTTTTCAAGTGTATATTTTGGTGAGTTTTGATAAATGTATAATTTGTATAACCACTACCACAATTACAGTATAGAACATTTCTGTCGCCATAGAAACATCTTTGTGTTGCTTTCCTCTTCCCCAAACTCCGATACCCACTGATCTTTCTGTGTCTGCACTTCTGCCTTTTCCAGACTGTCACACAAATGGAATCAGACTGTGTGTAGCCTTTTGAGTCTGGCTTCCTTCACTTAACATGCTTTTGAGGTTCCTTCTTGTTGTGTCATAGTTCTGTTCATTTATTGCAGAGTAGTATTGATCGTGTGGATGTACCGTGTTTTATTTATCCAGTCGTCAGTTGGAGGGCATTGAGTTGTTTCCAGTTTGGGTTATTTTGAATAAAGTTGCTGTCCATTTGCGTACAGGTCATTGTACAGACATCTTCATTTCTGTTGGGTAAGTGCCCGCGAGCGTGATTGCTAGGTCACATGGTAGGTGTTTTACTTATAAGGAGCTGCCAGGCCATTTTCCACGTTGGCTGCACCATTCTGCATCCTATCAGTGATGGATGAGGGCTGTGTGTGAAAACACGGTTTGCAGTTCCCTGTCTGGCGGCATACACACCTGTAGTGTGGAGGCAACATAATAGAATGCCAGGTATCCCCCTGTGTGGGACACGGATGAACATGTTTTTTATGTTTTATCAGTTATGACCATATTTAAAAAGTGTATCCAAACCCATGCTTTCTTGGCTGTTAATGCTGAATGGCTAAGACCCTGGCCCTGCAGTCAGATTGCCTGGGTTTGGCTCCGAAAGCCCCATCCTGCTGGCTGTGTGACCTTGGGCAAGCCGCTCAATCTCTCTGAGGCTGATTCATCATCAGGTAAATGGGCTTATACTGTCCCTCCGACCTCATCAGTTTGCTGTGAGGGTGAAACCAGTAAGTATATGTAAAACTCTCAGTTCAAAGCCTGGCACGTGTTAGCACTTGATGAATGGCTGCCATTATTATTAGATGTATGGCCCATGTGTAGTAGATGTGTGTTCTGTGTGTACTGCCTTGTGCATCCATGTGTATATGAGTACATGTGTGTGCATGCACTACACGTGTAAATGTGCGATTCCTGGTCTAATGGGTAAGGGCAGGAATAAGTCTCTTTCCCTCCTCTGTCTCCTAGGTTCTGGGTTACCCTCACGTGCTCACAGGTGTATGTGGGTACCCGTGAGCGTGCCTTTTTCTGAGGTCACTTGTCTGGGTGCACACTGTACCCCCAGGGACCAAGGTTCCCCCATTCCCATTCTCTATCTGTTCGGCTGTCAGCCAGGGAGGCTGGGCCTGTGCTGCCCTCGCCCATGCAGTACCCTCCCTGTGGGTGGGAGGCCCTGGGGAAGGGTCCTTCCAGGGCCTGGGTCTCTGGTCCCTGGGTGTCTTCACCATATTTGTCCTGAACCAGTGTTTCCTGGATCTTTATCCAGGGCCCCGGGATCCCAACTGGGATAGGCAGGAAGGAGAGGAAGTGTTTTGAAGGCAGCTGAGGCCCTGCAGTTCGTCCATGGATTCTGAGCGGAGGCTGCAGTGGGGGCCCCATAGGAGAGGCTCTCGTCAGCTGCCGGGCTCAGCAAGTTTAAAAACTGCTTTATTGAAATATAATTGACACACACTAAACCACAGGTGTTTAAGGTGTATGACTGGATAGGTTTTGACATATGCACGTAACAATGAAGCCATCACCACAATCAAGATGGTGAACACATCTGTCACCTCTCACCCCAAGTATTCCCTCCTGGCCCTACCATCCCCAGGTCCACCAGTCTGCTTATTATCACTCTAGCTTAGTTTCTGTTTTATAGAATTGGTACCAGTGGGACAGAGTGGAAGGAGAGGAAGGGGTTTAAAAGGGGTGGAAGCCCTGCAGTCGCTCTGTGGACTGTATCTGCATTTTTTTTTTTAAAAACTGGCTTCGCTCAGCGTGATGATTTTGTAATTCATCCGTGTTGCTGCTACTGTCAGTAGTTCATTCCTTTTTCACTGCTGAGTAGTATTCTGTTGTATAGACGTACCACATTTGTTATCCATTCACCCAGCAGGTATTTCTTCTTTTATGCTTTCAATTCTGCGTATGTACACAGCCCTAAACAGTGTATGATGTTACCTTTCACCAATGGTATTTTTTGAAAGCAAGAGGCAAGCTCTTTCTGAGACTGGCCTGAGCCCAGGGGGTACCTCTTCTAGGTGGGGCACCTATATCCAGTGCCACACGTTGCTCTCACCTCAACTGTCCTCTTCCATGGAATGACCTCCCCTGCTCTGTGCTATTCAGGGGTCATTCAGCTTCTTTGGGTGGCCTTCCTAGACTGTCTGGGTCTCCTCTGAGCAATTCCAGCCTTCACTGCTTGGTGGCTTTCAAAGCCCTTGAGCACCATTCTTGGTTCCTTCGTGAGAGCAAGGTGAGCCGCGCCTTGTGCCACCCTCAACTCGTGGGCCTGGCATGCAGGAAGCAACTCCAGAGAGGCCAGGAGGCTGATGCTCAGGGTATCTGGCTGGCTCTGGACTGTGGATGCTGGTGTCTGGGGCCCTTTGGGAAGGAGGAAGCAAAGATGCAAAATGTTGCAAACCAGTGCAAATACTGGACCAAAGTCTGGCCTTCCCGCCTCCTGGGATTCTCCCCTCCTTCTCTCCTCTCTGCCTGTCTTCCATCCCCTTCCTGGAAACCCCTCCCCCCTATTTAGGGTGGGGAAGGCCTCTGGGCTAACCAGGCTTTCTGTATTATTAAATTCTTGCCTTGGAGGGACCAAAATTTGAAACATCCCAGATGGCCTCAGTCACATTCTGCGGCTTTCTACGTCCCCACCCCATCTTCCCCATCCTCTGTGTCTCTTCTCAAGATGACCGGATGGGCAGGAGCTGCCCTTCCTGATGGATGAGACACAGATCTTGGGGAAGAAATGAACCCCCCCACCCTGAGCCCCCAGCTGCCAAGGCTGTGCATTAATGCTACCAATGCTGCTGATGCCTGGCTTAGAGTCACGGAGTGGAGGCCACTTATTGTGCCGGAGGGGAAGTGACTTCCCCAAGGTCACATGGCCAGTTAGTGACAGACACAAGCCACCTGGCACCACATCCCATGATCTTTCCTCTCTCTGCCCTGCCTCCTGGATGCCAACCTCACATGTTTGTAAAGTGCCTTATGAACCAAGCCCTGCTTATGGAAGAAAGCACAGTGCCTCCCTGGCTAGGGGTTCTTGAAGCAGATCCGAGTTCCTAGGAAGCCTGGGCGAAAAGGCCGGCCTGTGTTCAAGATGTTGTGGGCATGGGCAGTGTAAAGCAGGAAGGCAGCCTGGGGAGGAGGGAGGAGGGAGGTGGTCCCGGAGGAGGGAGGAGATGGGCATGCTCCTGGGGCTGACGCTGCAGAGGCTGCCTCACCCACCTTCCTGGTCTGCAGTGCCAGCGCCATGGTCAAGTGTTCACTGCAGCCTAGCCTTGTCAGTCCAGCTCCAAAGCCTTCTCCTCCTCCCCTCCTCCAGGAGGCCTTCCTGGGAAGTGACCTACCTTTTGGTGCATGTTACTGTCTGCCATTTGTATTGCAGTTTCTGTCCCTATCTTATCTCCCTTCCTGGACTGTTGGCTGCTTGAGGACAGGATCCATGTATGTTTCATGCCTTATCTTCAGTGCCTAGGACAGGGCTTGGTATTCAGTAGATACATAATGAATACTTGTTGAGTAAAATACATGGTGGTGGTAGTGAATGACAGTGAATGGTGTTGGATGTTGGTTGTAAATGGTGGCTTGTCACAATGCTAGAGGGCGGAAAGTAAATGGTGGTAAATACTGGTGAGGAGCAGTAGATGGTAGTTGTTGGTGGTCTGTGACAGATGGGGGTAGATGGTGGTGGTGGAAGGTGACGGGTGAAGGGTGGGGCGGACGGTGGTGGGAGGTGATGAGTGAAGGGTGGG